>NC_045780.1:60664301-60967331 GCF_008692025.1 Phocoena sinus | reverse complement strand
AGTAACTACCTACTTTCATATTTCCACATATACCCATTTTTCTTTGGTCTTAGTGAAATCCAAAGCAACTAATAAAAAACCGAGTAACAGACTGATGTAAATAAATTGTCTAATCTCCTCCATATTTTAACATTGTTAGGTTTGGCACTCAAGTAAAAATGTTCCAGACTAGAATATGATTTCCTTCCAGGTACGTTATTTCTTTACTTAGAAAACAAAGGAAGTTTTTCAGCAAATAGATAGAAATACAGATATTTGATAGTGAATCTTATCATACAAGATCCTTTGACATGTTGTCAGCCAGGATGAGGGTATCCAATGTTCTTAAGTCCTATGGTTACTAAACTTTGTATTTTTATTTTTAGAAAAAACACAGCTATTATAAAATGAATGCACCTAGCTTGTAAAAAGATATAATAAATACATTAGTCTAGTAAGCATTTGCTAAGAAAACTGAAAAGGTCTAACAGCTAGGTCCTTTAGTTATAGGTATGCTTGAAAGCTTTGTCAATCCTTCTCAGATACTGAAATACTTCCTTACAATAACTGAGCTTCAAAAATTCAAAAGCACATGTGACACATTATTATATTTTTCTTTAACGTCCATGCAGAGAGCTGGGGAGTTGACTGAATTAGTCTCCTTTGTCATCATTAATATACTTAAGGCCTCCCTTTCCTCTCTGTCTCCTCTGCAAGCTCATCCTTTTTCCCATTTAGATTCCCTCTATGACAGGTTTAACAAATGTCCAAAGATACCTGTACCTTTGTATTATTTTACATAAATGATATTGTATCATTCTTTTTAATTTGTACTCAAAGTATTTTTATAAAGCAAAACATGTATCTCCTTATATAGCAACTGCTGAAGAGTATTCCGTAGCGTTCTGTATAACTTATCCACCTCCCTGAGAGAGACCACCTTGTTCCAATTTGCCATTACCATGAAAGTGCTGTCTTCATATCTCTTTCAAAGGGGGACTGCTGGGTCATAGGGGATGCTTCTTCTCAGTTTTATTTAAGCACGGGCTACTTTGGTTTATATTCCTACCAGAAGGGAATGTGGTATTTCCCCACATGCTCTCCAGCATTTGGTAATATAAATGCTATTCTTAGTAACACATTTTAAAATCTTTTTTGAATGTTCTGTGGCATGTGTCTACAGTGTGACAACTTAACTCCTTTGATCTCTTTTTGTTCCTCTTATGCGTCTTTTTGCGCTCTCACATTTTAACATCTAACGTAGCATGTAACTTCATCTTGTTTTTTCAAATACGGACTCACAATATTGTATTTTTGGGGGTACTATAGCACTTGATGCATTGAAAAGTTGGGTTTTATGATCTTTTCTTTGCATCTAATTGCTCATGAACTTTGAAATAATGATTAATAAGAATTCAGTATTATCTTAATGGTTGAACAGATAAACAAAATTTACTTTTCCAGGTTTATACAGCAGGTCATCTTTAAAAGTCATTGTCTTGCCATCAAACTTACTCCTTCCTATCGATTTACACGGTTTTAAAGTACATTTATGCACACATACACAACACACACACACACACACACACAGTGTGCTTTATGCCCTTGGAAGTTATAATAGTTTAATAGTGTGTTCAAAGATTTCTGTGCACGTTTCTTTTTCTTTTCCTTTCTTGACTTTCACTTCTCACTTTAACCTTTGTCTCTCTAATCTTGTGATGACCTACGTTAAACATAACGGAAATGCATGTGTGGTTTCTTAACCTTTTTGGTCATTCTTAAAATAGTGTTTGTGTGTAATAATATGCATTCTTCTTTTCCATGGTAACCATAGAAACAAGATTGGTAATGTACAATAAGCTTTAGAATTTAGATGATTTGAAACAAGAACAAGCATATCTTCCGCACTGAGGAGAACACAACTTTTTTCTCCCTCCAGTAAATTAGGGAAGTGGGCTTTATGTACGTGATATATAGAGAACAATGTTTTCCCAACTATGTAAAAATGTTGTAAACTCAGTAAGTATGGGAAACTTGATAGGGTGGTTTATTGATACAAACTGATAAAATTATCAGTAACATCAGGTTAGTAATTAGAAAATGTGAGGTTTTAGGAAATAGGACAAATGTGTTACCTGAATTAACTAATGGATTACCTTTTTAAAAGTTATTGCCAGAAATCACTGTAATTTAACAGTTAATATACTCATTATCAATAGCTGATTGGTCTAAAAATAATTAGAATGGTTATAAAGCTCAGTCTTATGCCTTCTGGTTGTGCTGCCCTTGATCTATACCAAATACTTGCTCTGCTACATGATGCCTTTACCCAGAATTCACAAAAGAAGGCTCCATTATAAACTTCGGCCAATCCTTAACTCTATTAACTAGGAAATAGTCAAAGTACTGGCTTATTTTTGCTAATGACCAAGGTCCATATTTAGGTATTTGTAACCAAAGATCAAAACAGTTTGTGTGCTGGTGTGAGAAAACCATGCCCCCTGTCCTTCCAGGCAACGAGAGATAGAGCTACACCTTGTCAGGAGTGACGCAGGAGGACAGCAGAAGGTAAGGCGCCATTCCCCTCTCTGTCAAGGTGATTTCGTGTCATATGTGGCTCTCCTAACCCATGAACATGCCTTGCTCAAGCAACATAGACTATTAAAAAATATAGAGGGAGAAGGAGGATGTTAAAGAGTGAAGAGGAAAACAAATACTGTCGTCAACCACAAGCAGCTACTATTGTTATTCTGCTGTTTTTACATCCACATAAAGGTTGATCAATACGTACATACTTACGTAAGTGGAGACTATTCACATTTTAAATAAACTTGACCCACAAGGTATATACAGATTCATCTTTGGAGGTTTCATTTTTACTTTGACCATTTTATCAGCATTTTAAAATGTAGTTTTAGTAAAAATGCTTTATTTTATAGACTTAATCTGATATATTTAAATCATGGCTTATTACTGGAAATTTAATGTTTCTAATTTTTGTCATAAATAATGCTGTAATGAAAAGTTTGTGACAGACATTTTGAGACATCTAATTATTACTTAGAAGAGAATCACAGGAATGAGGTTAGTGTAATAACCAGTTCCATTTAAAAATACTTGATATATATTGACAGTAAGATTATTATTGAAATAGTCTCTTGGGTTTATCTGGTTCAGGTATTAAAGTTGCTATCATTAGAGAATTTTATTAAGTTGAAACACTTTCACAATCACAATATATAAATAATGATCAACGGCAAATAAGTGTATATACCCACAGTATAAAAGTGAGGACTGAGACACAGAGTAATACTTCTCTCCTAAGGGACAGGGCAAGGGAGTAGAGCCAAGGTGAAGACCCAGGTAATCTGACTCTGAACCACATCGTGTTTCTGATGCCATATTTTACATCTTCACGTTTATCTCTTAACTGGTAATCACAGTCTCCTTTATTATTTTTTAATCTTCAGAATTCTCTAACTTTTGCCATTTTAATTATGGTATGTCTTTTATTTTTTTTTTTTTTGCAGTACGCGGGCCTCTCACCGCTGTGGCCTCTCCCGTTGTATAGCACAGGCTCCAGACGCGCAGGCTCAGCGGCCACGGCTCACGGGCCCAGCCGCTCCGCGGCATGTGGGATCTTCCCGGACCGGGGCACGAACCCGTGTCCCCTGCATCGGCAGGCGGACTCTCAACCGCTGCGCCACCAGGGAAGCCCAATTATGGTATGTCTTGATGTGAGTCTTGGTTTGGGTTCATCTTGTTTGGAACCCTCTGTGCTTCACTGTACCTAGATATGTTTCCTCGTTCAGGTTTGGGAAGTTTGCAGCCGTGATTTCCTCAAATACATTTTTCAACCCCCTTCTCCCTCTTCTCCTTCTGCACCCCTATAATGTGAATGTTGGTGTGCTTGACGTTATCAAAGGTAACAAAGATCTCTTAAACTGTTTTCATTAAAAAAAATGTTTTTGCTGTTCTCATTGGATGATTTCCATTATTCTACCTGTCAGATCACTTGTGCGTTCTGTATCACTTAGTCTGCTATTCACTCCTAATGTGTTTTAGTTATTGAATTCATTTCTGATTGGGTTTTTTAATATTTTCTAGATCCTTGTTAAGATTATCACTGCTCTTTTCCCTAGTTCCGTTAGCATTCTTATTACTAACATTTTGAAATCTGTAAATTGTTTATCTATTTCATATTCTCAGTGTTTTTCTTTCTTTCAGTTGAGACCATTTCTCTGCCTTCTCATTTTGCTTAACTTGGTATGAATTTAGGTGAAACAGTTCCCTACTGCAGACCTGAAAAGGTGTTCTTATGTGGGGGCATCCCTATACAGATTCCTTGTGCCCAGTTCCTTTGGCTGGAGAGCTAGATTTGACGTGGACACCAGCCATGTCTTTCCTCAGGGTTTGCTGACAGCTATCACCTTGGAACGAGGTGGGGCTGGAGCTGGAGGGGCTAGGACTGGAGCTGGGTGTGAGGCAGGGCCTCCCCTCTGCTCGATGGCCATCACTGCCCTATTAGGGGCAGGGTCAGATGCCAAGTTGCTGGGGCAGAAGCCCAGAGGGTTGAGTTCAAGCTGGTTCTGTTCCCTTTATGTGTGTACTTTCCCCTATCCCAGCACTCGGACACTTGCCCCAGAGAGGAGCAGGGCCGAAGCCAGAGGGGCCCGTGCAGGCTCTTTCCTAAAGATGGGGCATGTGCCATGTTAGGTGGTGGCAGAGATCCAAGCTGCCTCTTGTGCCGGTGCCAGCAGTTGTTGCCCTTGCCCTGCTCAGACACAACCTCAGGTTCAAGTCCCCTTTGTTCATCACAGCCTATCACTACCCCAGCCTCCACCAAACCCACTCTGTTGTGGAGCCATAAAACAGGGCAGGTGGGGTCTGCATGGGTTCGCAGCATGTATCTGAGGCCACGCTGTGGTGAAGCAGCCTCGGTCAGAATTCCGGGCTACCACTGATGCACTGCCTGAGTACGTACCCACAATGGCCTTCCCTCTCCCAGCCAGATGCCACCTTGGTCCCAGTTGCCTCTGCATCCCTACAACAAAGCTCTCTCCCGCATCGTGACAGCCTTAGGGCCAGGGCAGAGCTGTGACATGGAGTAAGTGGTAGCTGGAGAGTTCACACCGCTCAGGCTGAGGCACGTGCCGAGGCAGTCCTGGGAAACCCAGCCGCCATTAGAGCCGTCTTCAGTCTACCCTCTCTGCTCAGCCAGCGTGCACTGCTCGTGAGTGGGAGTGAAGTCCAGGCTTCCAACAGTGCCCCTGCTAGGCCCAGCAGTCCCCCAACTAGCCAAGTGGGCTCCTGTTCCCTGTGTAGAACCCCAAGGCTAGGGCACCAATGTGTGGCTCTGGCCCCCACCACTCACTCTCCAGGACAGGTGTCCTCCCGTGTACCCTCCCATTTTTCCTGAGTCTCCTTCCCAGGGGCACAGGTTTTAACTCAGTCACTTCTCTTCCCTTCCTACCAGTTCCCTGTGGATCTTACTTACAGCTTTGGTTGTACAGGAGTCTATCTGCCAGTTGCCAGTGAGGATTGTTCCACATGTAGATGTATTTTTGATCTATTTGTGGGTGTGGATGGGTGTGTGTGTGTGTGTGTGGGGGGGGGGGTGATGAGTTCCACATCCTATTCCACCATCTTAATCTCCCCGTATTTCCATTTAATATGTTTCTACTACTTACACTATTATTTCTCATTTTTTCTTACCATAGTAAATGAAGATTTAGCTTTTCATAGCCTTGCATGCTTACCCCTCCAGCACGTGTGTGTATACACACACACATGCATGCACACACACATACACACACACACACTTCTGTCTGTTTTGATAAGTTAGGTCATAATATTTCTTATTTAAATTGTGACAGCTAAGAAGATATTGTTTAGATAGGAGACATTGTATTGGACTTATTTATCAGCTTAATTTTCACCATAATTTATCACTAACTGTCCCAATTTCTGAAAGAACTTTGGAACATCTCTAACCTGTCAAACATGTCAGTTTTTGATGCCCCTCTTTCTCTTCTAATCTGGACTGAATGCTCTGTAGGCCTCCTGTCCTGCTTTCAACCTACAGATTCTTTTTGCCTTATTCCTGGTTTAGATCTCCCAAATTCTCTCTCTGGGCACACATCTCCGTTTTGGTGCAGCTCACCTCAAGTAATAACCTGAGTAACTGGGAGGTACTCTTCGGTGAATCTGTGAGTCTGGAAATATCATTTATCCATCCTAAGTTGTCATCAATCATGCGGTTGGGTAATTCTTTCAATTTTCTTGAAAGTGTCTTCCCAGGGATTTCCAGCTTCTACTACTATTCCTTAAAAAGTTGATGGCCCTTCTTGTTCCTAATTCTTTGCATAGCAACTTTTTTTTTTTTTTTTAAAGTTAAGACGTTGTTTGTTTCCCTGTTCTAATAATATGTTTTGGTGGTTTTCCTTCGTTTTACTGAAGCCCTGTGTGTACTTTTCAACTTATCCTTCAGTTCTAGAAAAGATTTTTATCCTATTTCCTTATTCTCTCCTGTAGTTTCACATGTTTTCTTTAATTCTTATTAATTCAATACAAATTTCCTTTATTAACCTCCATTTTTGTTATTTCTTCCCTCCAATTCATTTGCCTTTTAATTTTCTGAGCATTGTCAACATCCTATTTTCTAAGCAACTAGATCTACTTATTTTTACAACCCCTCTATTTTTTTTCATGCTATTGCATTTCAACTTAAGACCTTTCTCCCACAGTATTTATTTTTATACCATATTTTTGCATACGTAAACATTTTTCTACTTTAAGGACATTAATGATAATTTCCTTCTGTTGCCTGCATTGTTTCTTTCAAGTTCCATATGTTTATGATAACTGTTTATCCTCTGGGTTTTATGATCACAAACTGATCATCATTTGATGGATAGCATACATTGAAAGTGGGAAAAGTCTTAGAAGGACTGAGCTTGGAGTGGGGAAGATTAAGAATTTGGTTTTGGCTCAATTTGAGATAGCATCCTGAGACATGTAGTACCTCTTTACAAGCATGACTGTAAGAGCTGAGAGTGGAAGCCGACTGTATCTGCATCAGATCACCTGATGCACAGCTCTCTAACTGGAGCTGCCAGGTAGTCTAGTGGATCAAGAGGTGGTGGGGAATGCTTAAGATGTATTCTTTATGAGAATTTCAAGTATGTATCATTAACTATAGTTACCACGCTGTACATAAGATTTCCAGAACTTATTCATCTTATTGTTTATACCCTTTGACTAACATCTCCCTATTTCCCCCAGAACCCCACAACTACCATTCTACTCTTTCTCTAAGTTCAATTTCCTTAGATTCCACACATAATTGATATCATGCAATATTTGTCTTTCTGTGTCTGTCTTATTTTACCTAGTGTAATATCATCCAAATTCACTCATGTTACCACAGTTGGCAGACATTTTCTTTTTAGAGGACGAATATTCCACTGTGTGTGTGTGTGTGTGTGTGTGTGTGTGTGTGTGTATATATGTGTATATATATATATATATATAAACAATTTCCTTATTCTTTTAGCCATTGAGCACTTCGGTTATTTCCATGTCTTGGCTACTGTGAATAATGCTGCAATGAACACTGGAGTACAGACGTCTCTTATATATCCCATTTCCATTTCCTTTGGATATATACCCAGCAGTGAGATACCTGGATCACATGGTAGTTCTATTTTTAATTTTTGAGGAAGCCTCATACTGTTTTCCATAATAGCTATATCAATTTACATTTCCACCAACAGTGTATAAAGGTTCCCTTTTCCCCCATACCTTGTCCAACTTAAGTGTTCTTACCACATACATGCAAATTAGTAACTCTGTGAGGCAGTATGTACATTAATTAGCTTGACTGTGGTCATGGTTGTACAGTATACTTCACTACATTGTATACTTTAAACATACACAATTTTTAATTTGTTATTTATACCTCAGTAAAGCTGGAAAAAATAAAAAGTAACATTTTTTTCAAGAGATGAGGTGGTTGAGATGTGAATGCACTGGAATTTCTCATAATTGTTCTTAACCATGCAGGTTAATGATTCTGATGGTTTTCTTATTTTAAATATTAAAATTAAGTTTTTTTTTGGACCTATGAGTCCAGGCACAGAAGTCAACAGTTGAGATTCTATCTTCTCTCACCTTGTGAATTCTGTCAAAACAACATGAGATTGTTTGCAGCTTTTACTGATCTTTCCCTAGACTTCGACCCTCAGAGACCATCAATATCTAAGTTGTTTGGTGTCAATGGAGACCAGGCAGAAAATGATGCCTATAAAGACCTTAATACCCTCAAGGGGTTGAGGGTCAACAGCAACAATCTCTGGGCTTTCTATCCTGTTCCATTGATCTATATTTCTGTTTTTGTGCCAGTACCACACTGTCTTGATTACTGTAGCTCTGCAGTATAGTCTGAAGTCAGGGAGCCTGATTCCTCCAGCTCCATTTTTTGTGCTCAAGATTGCTTTGGCTATTCGGGGTCTTTTGTGTTTCCATACAAACTGTGAATTTTTTTTGTTCTAGTTCTGTGAAAAATGCCACTGGTAGTTTGTTAGGGATTGCACTGAATCTGTAGATTGCTTTGGGTAGTAGAAAGCCCAAAGATAAACCCACACACATATGGTCACCTTATCTTTGATAAAGGAGGCAAGAATATACAGTGGAGAAAAGACAGCCTCTTCAATAAGTGGTGCTGGGAAAACTGGACAGGTACACGTAAAAATATGAAATTAGAACACTCCCTAACACCATACACAAAAATAAACTCAAAATGGATTAAAGGGGGTTCCCTGGTGGTGCAGCGGTTGAGAGTCCGCCTGCCAATGCAGGGGACACGGGTTCGTGCCCGGGTCCGGGAAGATCCCACATGCCGCGGAGCGGCTGGGCCCGTGAGCCATGGCTGCTGAGCCTGTGCGTCCGGAGCCTGTGCTCCGTAACGGGAGAGGCCTGCGTACCGCAAAAAAAAAAAAAAGGATTAAAGACCTAAATGTAAGGCCAGACACTATCAAACTCTTAGAGGAAAACATAGGCAGAACACTCTATGACATAAATCACAGCAAGGTCCTTTTTGACCCACCTCCTAGAGAAATTGAAATAAAAACAAAAATAAACAAATGGGAACTAATGAAACTTCAAAGCTTTTGCACAGCAAAGGAAACCATAAACAACACCAAAAGACAACCCTCAGAATGAGAGAAAATGTTTGTAAATGAAGCAACTGACAAAGGATTAATCTCCAAAATTTACAAGCAGCTCATGCAGCTCGATAACAAAAAAACAAACAACCCAATCCAAAAATGGGCAGAAGACCTAAATAGACATTTCTCCAAAGAAGATATACAGATTGCCAACAAACACAGGAAAGAATGCTCAACATCATTAATCATTAGAGAAATGCAAATCAAAATTACAATAAGATATCATCTCACACCAGTCAGAATGGCCATCATCAAAAAATCTACAAACAATAAATGCTGGAGAGGGTGTGGAGAAAAGGGAACACTCTTGCACTGTTGGTGGGAATGTAAATTGATACAGCCACTATGGAGAACAGTATGGAGGTTCCTTAGAAAACTAAAAATAGAATTACCATATGACCCAGCAATCCCACTACTGGGCATATACCCTGAGAAAACCATAATTGAAAAAGAGTCATGTACCAAAATGTTCACTGCAGCTCTATTTACAATAGTCAGGACATGGAAGCAACCTAAGTGTCCATCCACAGATGAATGGATAAAGAAGATGTGACACATACATACAATGGAATATTACTCTGCCATAAAAAGAAACAAAACTGAGTTATTTGTGGACCTAGAGTCTGTCATACAGAGTGGAGTAAGTCAGAAAGAGAAAAACAAATACTGTATGCTAACACATATATATGGAATCTAAGAAAAAAAAGGTCATGAAGAATCTAGGGGTAAGACGGGAATAAAGACACAGACCTATAGAGAATGGACTTGAGGATATGGGGAGGGGGAAGGGTAAGCTGTGACAAAGTGAGAGAGTGGTGTGGACATATATACACTACCAAACGTAAAATAGCTAGCTAGTGGGAAGCAGCCTCATAGCACAGGGAGATCAGCTTGGTGCTTTTTGACCTCCTGGAGGGGTGGGATAGGGAGGGTGGGAGGGAGGGAGACACAAGAGGGAAGAGATATTGGAACATATGTATATGTGTAACTGATTCACTTTGTTATAAAGCAGAAACTAACACACCATTGTAAAGCAATTATACTCCAATAAAGATGTTTTTTAAAAAAAAATAGCAACAATCTCCTGGCAGGTCAAATAACAAATTTGAGAAGCCAAAAATGTTTTTTAAACTTGTGCCTTCATGATTTGATAATTTTAGATAATTTTGATCTATAAATATAAACAAACGTACAATTCATGTGCATATACATGCATACATGCGTGGTACGTTTTCCTATTTTCAAAGTTGGCAAAAATAGGGATATGTATATATTTTTATGCTTTTGCCATTTTTAAAACTTAAAATGGTCTCAATAGTTGATTCCAGTCTTTATTTACAGGGACAGTGGTTCATTATCAAATATTTTAAATTAAATTTTGAACATAGTCCTTTAAAAGGTAATCGGCCTTTAGAATTATAATATATCACATTAACCAATTTACTTAATGTACATGTGTATGCACATACACAGATGTATGGTTGCCCTTGTTTTGTGGAGTCTTTACTGAATCTGTTCTTTATTTTATGGCTATATAAGGCAGTTGTTATCACCTGTTTTTAAACTTTTAAAGGACCAAACTTGCGCCCAGATTGTACGGCACGGAATCATGGTACCTTTATGACCCCTGCATTTGTAAACTGAGGAATATCAGATGTGTTTCCTAATAACGTCTTAACCTGAAATCATGTAAAGTTCCTATTTAGCCAAATGTACTTGTTAGTTCTCAAATATTTTTTAAAAATTGTCACCCAAACCTCTACTATTTAAATTTAAAGCTCCAGACGCGCAGGCTCAGCGGCCATGGCTCACGGGCCCAGCCGCTCCGCGGCATGTGGGATCTTCCCGGACACGAACCCGTGTCCCCTGCATCGGCAGGCGGACTCTCAACAACTGCGCCACCAGGGAAGCCACATGTTTACTCTTAATCAGTAAAATGAGATCTCTGCACTCTTGTTTACTGCAGTTGAATATGATTTCAAGGCCCCTGGTTGACATTTGTCAAAAGCTGACATCTGTGAAATACGGATCAGTCACTCTTCCTACGTATCAGCATTTATCAAGTGTTAACAGAAATAATTAAAAAAAATTTAGGGGTCTCATTCTAACCCATCGAATCAGAGATTCTTGGATCAAAGCTTCATGTAACTCTTATGCATGTTAAATTTTGGAAATTCTTGCCTTGGATAATCTAAATTCTGCCCTCAGATCAAATTAGATGATGAGAAAGCTGCGCACTGGGATTGCTCTTTTTAGCCTCCATGTATTTCCGCTGTGCTGAATGCAGATAATTGACAAGGTATATCTGCTTCTATTGAGAGGGATAAAACACCACCTTATGAAATTCACTATTATAATTAACCTGGGGACATTATGGATAACACTGACTCTTTATACAGTTCCTGAGAAAATAGTTCTCTTCTGTCTCATAAGATTTAAGAAGCCTTGTATAATTTTCTACACTTCAGATTTGGTGCATAATGTTTAGTCATTCGTTCCATAAAAACTTTTCTAAATATATATTGTGGCCAGGCACTGTGTTACATGAAACTTAACATACTTAACATTGTTACAGACTATAATTAAAATGAGTAATAACTGATTCTATCCTGCCTTTCTCCCTGTAGCACTCATATCATGTTGGGGAAGAAGAGGGTTCTCGTGCCTCGCTACGAATTCTGGAGTTTATTTTCAACACTGAGGTGAAGCAAACTTTTGGAAGTCCACATTATATTTAGCCCTATGATGAAACAACAGCATCCCATTGGAAACAGAAATAGGGCATTTTACTGAGAAATTTTTCATAGCACTATGTGATTTCCCCTCATTTCCAAAATAGCTACACAGACAAACATTGATTAAGTAGGCTGTTTTCTTTCACTTTAACCACTGATGGTGTGGTTACTACTTAAGTTTGTTTAGTTTGACTGTCAAGGAGAAAAAGATCTGATCTGGAGGAAGTTGTTTATATCCATCTATAAATATCTATATGTACATCAGGGCATATGCACACATGCATAATCATGCATATATGTTTTCTATGCTTATTTTACAGACTTGCATAATGCATTTTTAAGTGTAAAGTATAAATCAGATCTCATTCAGTGGGAGAAGATAAATCCTAATCATGCCTGATATCTCTATATTTGAATCTAAGACTTAACAAAAGAAAGCACTCAACTAGAATTTTAAAAACTTGAAGCCCAGGTAATTTTTCTACAGAAAATCTGAGTTTTCCATACTTTATCAAAAATTATATTATGTTTAAGAATAATAATCATTTGTATAATCTCTTTCATATAGTTAGAACTCTTACTGAGTTTCTCTTTGCATACTTCTTGAGTCAAATGCTAACCCCTTTTCACTTCTTTGCCAATTATCTTCTATCTTATGAGAATTTTCATTGTTTTCCCTTAGGTTTTAAAAAGATTTATGGTGTTTACCTATCATCTGGAAACAAAACTCAACCACGATCACTCCATCAATGCCATGGAAACTGAGTGTCAGGAAAGAAATTTTTTCAGTTGCCATGTATGAAAAACGAGAGAGACCATCATATGTATGTATATGTGTGTATATATATGTGTGTGTATAAAGGTTATTTTTTAAAAGCAAGCCCTAATCATGAGAACTTTCACATTTTGGTGGAAGACAAGAGCTCATGGAATTACCAAATATGAATTTCCTCAGATGATTTATCTTTTTCTGAGAGACATAACAAAAAAATAAAGCCTCAAGATTCACATAGATCTTAGAGCTATAACACACATACTGCTTCTCTGTACACTTTTTGTTAGATATTGACACCTAAGGAAAATAGAAAATACAGCTCTCTTATAGAATATGTTTCTATGTTTGCCTCATTTGAACATACTTTTGGTCTTATGAACTTAGATTCTCTAAGGGTATCATTTGCATCTCTTTCAAATTATGTACAACTTGTGCACATGGTAGAATTTTATACTCGTATTGAAATACATAATACAAACTTAACACTTACGTGTCAGTTACTTAAAAAACAAGTCATTTTCAATTAATTAGATGGTCTTTGCAGGCCCTTTCTTTTAAATGCTCCCAGAACAATTTGTTTAAACATGTTTATGATACAATATTCCAGGCAGGATTGAGTATATATTATTCTAAAGGTTGTTGTAAAAGACTTTATCTTTGTGGGTTCAGTACAGCCCAGGCCCTTGCATGATACTTGGACTATTTAACTTAGGATTATCCCCTGTTTGAGACAAGAGGGGAGTAACCACTACCAGCAATACGGAGACTCCAACCACTCATTTACTCAGGGTTTCTTCTGTCAGTTTATGAGCATCCCTAACATGCCGTACGTTGTGCTGGTTGCCAAGACGAATAATAAAGAATCCCTGCTTTGTTAAAGAAGTCTGAAGTCTAGGAGGCTGTGGCTGGGACTGCTGGGAACTTCCCAAATATTCATTATCCCTACTTGCTTAGTAACAGACCTTGATTTTACTCAGGACAACAATGTTTTCAGGTAAAACGCAGTATTTCTCATCCTTATTTGTAGCTGGAAATGATTAATTTGATGTAAGCTGAAGTCATAGCAGGAAATGGCTTTCAGAAGGTGACTAGAAGGGGAGGCCATCATTTCCTCCTTGCTATTCCCTTTCCTCTTACGTGGGATACAGTACATGGAAATAGATGATAACATGCACCTTGTTACCTTCAGGATGAAAGCTGTGTTCCAAGAACAACTGACTATATAAACAAACAATTTAATGACTTGTGGATACATAGCAAAAGCACCAGACAGACTACCTATGGATTACCTCACTTATTTTTTTTTTTTTTTTTTTTTTTTTTTTGTGGTACACGGGCCTCTCACTGTTGCAGCCTCTCCCGTTGCGGAGCACAGGCTCCGGACGCGCAGGCTCAGCGGCCATGGCTCACGGGCCCAGCCGCTCCGCAGCATGTGGGATCCTCCCGGACCGGGGCACGAACCCATGACCCGTGCATCGGCAGGCGGACTCTCAACCACTGCGCCACCAGGGAAGCCCTACCTCACATTTTTCTGTGAGAAAATAAGCCCTATTCTTGTTAAGACACCATAGCTGGTCTTTGTTAGTTGCACTCTAACACAATTCCTAAGGAACACAGTGGTTAAAATGTCAATGAGCACATTAAAATGGAGCATGTATACTGCTACTTTAAAAGTACATACAGGGCTTTTAAAGAGCCCTGTTCCCCTCCCCGCTAGAATATGTTTTAGGAGGGAGTAGAGACTTGGTTTCATTTGCTAACATATCTCCAGTGCCTAGAAAAATGCCTGGCACAGAGCCAGCATTCAGTGAATACTTGCCAAATGAACGAATGGATGACTTAATGGGTGTTTGGGTGAACATATGAACGAAGCTTGTTCAGAAGACACAGCAGTTACTTTTATCTGGCAAGGGAGTAAATGATATCAGAATGGTCTATGCTTAGATAAATTTTGGTAGGATAAGCTTTCTGGGCTTCTGAATAAATGTTTCCCTCGTTTTCCAACTAAGAGTAACACTTCCTTGTGTAATTTATAAGTCAAAGAATTAATTGAAGCAACCAAAACTCTGTGATAGTTGCACTCTTAGAAGTTAGAGTTGGCAAGACAACAGCCAAGTGGTACTGTTGGGAAAAGCAGGCCTACATATGTGCAACTTTCATGTAACTACATATAAATGTATGTGCCACATAAGTATACTTCTAACCACTATGAAACATTTGTAAAAACTTTTATGTGTATCTAAGCATCATTTTCACTAGTCATCCTTTTATAATAAAGATATTTCTAAGAATGCTAAATAAGTGTTCATATATAGTTCTCTACCTGCATGTACAGTATGCATGTTAGTGACAAAAAAAAAGAATGTTCCTTGCTTGGTACATTGAGAACAGTATAGTATCAGTGAATAGAAGTTTTACAAATTCTGCAATACACATAGAGAAGTATATAAGGAATACCTGTAATAAAGATGTTTCTAAGAACGCTAGTTACTTATTACCTTGAGAATCGTGTTATATTAGTCATTCAGTTTTTACTGAAGAAAAATATCTTGTCTTTCAACCATGAGTGTTCAAAAGTAGTGTCAATTATACTCCCAAACCCCTTTAATTTCATCACTTATTGAATCCCACACAAACCTACTAGTCAGATATTTTCTTTTGAGGGCTGATATCCCAAATAGTTCTACCTGTAAAGATTTCTTGAAGTCTCTACACTTGTACTTGAGTCCCATTTCTCAAGTATCACCCAAAGTACTACCTTTTCTGGAGGTCCTAGTGCTGCAGCTGGATGCCTATGCCATGGTTATTACATCCAGCCCAGTCACTTCGCATTTTCACATTTGTTCGTGATAGTGTGCTCCCAACTTGGGAGAACCTGTGTCAGTTCTATAAGACAGCAATAACTTTTTAATCTGTTAAACTTTAAACATAGTATGGGACATTAATGAGGGTCAACGAAACAACAGAGTTATTCGCTAGGAAAAAAAAAAGATTCTTTCCTTGATGGTCTAACTTGAGCTTCCTTTTCGGGCTACTACGCATATTGATATACAATCTTAAGCAGAAAGGATTATCTTCGGGGAAAAAGAACTGTGAGGATGACCAACCTCTCGGGAAAAATCCATTTCTTTATCCATCATTTTTGCCTCCTCTTAATGTTTAAATTTTGCTTATATGCCCACTTACTTCCTTTTTCCAAGATACTCTAAAAGAGCATAGTAATTATTAAGTAATCCTGGCTAGTATTTCAAAATCTTTTTTCCAGATATTGGATATGAATAGTTTTTCTGGCATGTATATTAGAGGAATTTTCATGTGTGTTAATTTGGTTTATTGCAATTGTACATAACTTCACAGTGTGGATTCATGAAGATCTACTACCATTCTCATACCTTTTGAAATCTAATTTTTACACTGAATTTAATAGTTTACCATTAGTAAAATAATTACTTTATTTTCCTACTAAATATCATACGTATATTTATCGATGTCAATTTTCTATCATTGCCAACAATAAAATTTAGCTGCTAAAATAAGGAATTTTGAAAGTTCAAAATCGTCCAAATAAATAGAACTTACTACTTGTAGCCTAAAGCACAATTTCTTATAGAATATGTATTAGAGAAGTGGTTCTTAACCAGGGGCAACTTTGCTCACCAGGGGACATCTGGCAAGATCTGGACACACTTTTTATTGTGTAACTCTGTGTGCGTGTGTGTGTAAGTACACACATGCACATATGAATATGAATGTGCTCCTGCCATCTAGTCCACAGAGGCCACTGATGCTGCTAAATATCCTACAGGTCTGCTCCTCACAGCAAATAACTATCTGGTCCCAAAAGTCAATCGTGCTGAGGATGAGAAACCTTATATTAGTGTGATTGGACACCAAATAAAATTTGATTAAGAATTATATATATGTATCCAATTTTACCTAAAAATACTTAAGATGTGATTTTGTGGCATGAAAATTTTTGTCAAGATAATGTGCAGTCCCCAATTTTTTCTTAATATCCATAATATAATTCGTACCCAATAAATCACTTCAACAGGATGCACTCTAAAGATTATCAGACTTACTTGACTTGAGAACCTGGTTGGTATAAAAGAAGAGGTATTCCCTTTCCTAGTTAATACAGGAAGAAGAGTACCCTCCCATACGCCAAAAAAGTTATCAAAATAAAAGGCATTGCATTATTTCTCTTTGTGGCATAAGATATTATTCCATCAAGCCGTTATTTGTTAAAACCTATTATTTTAAGTAAAATCACCTTCACATAATATCATGGAGTAAAATCTCAGTTTACAAAGCAGTCATCCTAAATTAATAAAGAAATGTTTTAAATTATCCCATATAATTTGGCAATAACCCTGACAATAAGAGAGGAAGAAAGCATTTGTTCAGTGTATTTCTTCAGAGAACTTAGGAATTAACTGATCATTGCTTATTAGAAAACGTTAAATCTGATGAAAGAGATGGGAAGAAGAGTTCAAGCTACTTTTCTATTAGTGATTTTGAATAATTTCATAATTAGATACTATGAAATTCAAGACTCCAAGTTCTGAATGCCTAATATCAAATAAAAATAATGGCACAAAAATAATTGCTATGGAGTAATGAATTGTAACCAAGTCACATGTAATGTCACAAATTAATAGCTTTACCTCCAAGAACTTCTGATTATTTGATCTTTATCATCCACATTTCCCCCAACTTTAATTCAGAACTATTATAACAGTCACGTGATATTGTCACTATACTGATATTTATATCTTCATCACAATTATGTATCCAGCTTCACAGGAATGTGAATTTCAGAAGGAAGAATATATCTTATCAGTTAATATTCATGAGATAATAGGAAAGTACTCTCACAATTATTAATTATATGTTTTCTCCAAAAGGAATCAAAATCCCAAATGTGATGTTTTTGCCAAAGAATACAAGTAGAATTTCTTGGTATTAGTATGGAACTCCATTAAACAATAATTTTTTTAACCAACTGGATTAAAATGCTTCCTTCAAAGGAGGATACGCAGTTACTTCTACACTGTAATAGGATGTTTTATTCTCTCTCTTGTTCTATTTTGGTTTAGTGTAACAGAGAAAAAAACATGAGCTTTTCATTGCAATGTAATAATTTGTGTATCTCCACAGTGGGACCATATTAGCGTTAAGATAGAGCTTACTCTGCTATTTGTCTAAGAAACATAATTGAAAAATGTAAATGACTATTGAGAACCAGCCCTACAACTATATCTAGTTGACAGAAAGTGACCTGAAAGTGTAGCAAAGCTAAGTTTGAAGTTATATTTAATTGCAAAAAAATGCTGCTTCCTCTTGGCATTGTAACATGCTTAATCAGCCTTTTCTACTTTTTATCTTGAAAGCAGGGGGCACTTTATGAAATGCAATCCTCCTGAAGTCTCAGTGTATAGATTGGATGATTAGAGATGCTATTGTAGAAATAGGGTCCCAAAGATCCACTAGATTAATCTTCCTCAATCCTTCTTTCCTCCAACCAGAGCCTCTGAGGTTCCTACTCAGGTACACAAAGGATGGCTTGAAAATTACTGCTCTACGTCAGTTTCAGAGAACTGGTACAAAAGGAATTGGCCTCATAATAGTTTCTAAGCTAAAAACAAACACAGAGTTATATAGTACACCTAGAGAATCGTTGTTTCAGGTCTATGTTCTGTATTTTCCTTATATTTCTTTAACTTATTGAACTGATGTAATTATGTTAAATCAAACTGGTAAAATTTTTCTAGCAGAAGACAATTATTGGGTAAAGATGACAATTTATAAACATTTGAGATCACTGTATTACTTCCGTGTTCAATAACCTTTATTACTTACTATAACTTTGGTCTTTGAATTAGAGTGTGTGACTCTAGGAGGATATATAACAACCCATTTGGGTTCTTAGTCTTAAAATTTCTATTTCTATGTATTTTTATAACATCCTTTAAAACTTTAGATTTGTTTTACTATAAAAATGCATATTATACATTCACATATGAGTGCATGTATATAATGAATAAATACACACATGTGAGGGTATGCTCAATGTTAAAAGATAACTTGCCTCCACTTCCATCTTTTCCTGCCAATTTTTCCTAACAGTTTTTCAAAACTCACCTCATACCATATATAATTCCTTTGAGGAAGTTGAAATAGCCTTAGAGAACACTGGTTAAAAATATACATTTTAGCACAAAAATCTTATGCAAGTTACATTTCACTGTGATTAGCTAAAGAGATTGACTTTCAGCGCCAGGTACTGGAAAATATCTGGCAAGGGCAAGTTTAATGCTGCAGCTTCTTGAATCTCCTCTAGTTCTGGGCCAGACACATTCTTAAATTTGTTGGCTACGAAATTCTGCCTTTCCCAGATGAGCTCCTGCCAACTTGAATATAATCTGTGTGGGCACACAGCTACACTTTTCAAGCATTCTTGAAATGTAACTTATCAAGGCACATCATCCAGGTGTAACACTGAGTTCTAGGCTCAGTTCCTTACCCCATCATCAGTAGTGACTTGTGCTACTGAAATAAAATAAAACTCCAGATACATTATGGGTTTATGAGCACACTCTTCCTTGTAGCCTTAGACTTAGATTATCTCCATAATGCTCCTTTTAAGGTGGAAATAGTTAGGAAATAAAGTGTACTTTGACAACGTAATTTTTTCTACTTTTCTGGTTGCTTCCTAATACAATAATTATTAACATTTAATATTAATAGGTAATGTTCTTACAGTCATCCCTTGGTAAACACAGGGGAGAGGTTCTAGGACCTGCCACAGACACCAAAATCCCTGCATGTTCAAGTGTCACAGTCAGCCTTCCATATCCACTGGTTTGCACCAGCAGATTCGACCAACCTCAGATCGTGTATTAAGTCTGTGATCTGAGGTTGGTTGAACCCCTGGATGCAGAACCTGCAGATAGGGAGGGTAGGCAGTAGTCTACTGAAAAAAATCTGTGTGTAAGTGGACCAACAGAGTTCAAACACATGTTTTTCAAGGGTCAACTGTATACATTATGGAAACAATTATGCAAAATAACTTTAAACCCTGAAAACAGGAAAATATGGAACATTTAGTATTTTCAGATGTTTCCTTTGGAATAACCTGTCCTAGTAAGTCAGTGTACCACATATGGTACAGAAGCTGAGACCAAAAATGCTATTTTTAAGTAAGAGGGAAATTATCAAATTATTCATACTAAAACTAGACTTTGTGATTATAGATTTTAATGTTATTAAATTGTTCACATTTTGGTATTTACTAGAACATTGCCTCAACATAATTACATGTTTTTATTTTTGGTATGACTCTTTCTAGTCATATCTCTAATGAATTACTGCCACTATTTATTTTCTAAATAGACCTAGCTTTGAGTTTCTAGAAACAAAAAAACCCTAAATACTTTCATATTCTGCAAAAGTAAAATAAAGGCAAACTTTGAAAAATAGTCTAACTTTGAAAAAGTCTTACTTGATTAGTAATAGAATGAATTATAGAGTAAGTTTGAATGCTTTCAGGTCCTCCAATTCAAACTAAAAGGTTACTAAGTTGGGAGGAAAGACTAAATAAGAATTTTAAAATGAGCATATCATTGTTTATATATAAATAGATCATAAAGTACTTCAATTGGTTTGTTCTCTTGAGTATATATGTGTATTCAGTAGTATTATTTGCATTTTATCCGATTTTATTTTGAACCTCAGATGCAGAGTATTTAATCAAAACCTTCAGTCCATGTCACATTATCCATTATGGTCATCAATCCATGAAAGGCTTCTCTTGTACCCCAACCCTACTCCATTCCACCTCATGGGCATCTACTCTAAGTTTTTTTATTTTCCCCATTTAGTCACAATATGGTCTTATTACTGATTTTTTCTTAGTAAAATATAAAAGTTGTTTATAAGTGATTAAAGCAAGAAATAAAAAATAGCCCCCAATCAACCCCTCCATGGAGACTCCACAGATGCTAAATTAAAAAAAAAATTCATATGTATCAGTTGTTTTATGTATGATTTATATAAATTTATTTAGGATATAAATCTTGTTTTCTTTCTCTTCCATTTTTATTCAATGATATGGTTTTAAGATATAGCCATATTTCTTTATGCACATTTGGTATATTCAATATATTGAATAATATATTATTCAATATTCTGAAATATGCATCTATCTTATCTAGTCTTTAGTGATAGAAATTTGTGTTCCCAGGCTACTTCTACCACAAATGCTGCTATAATGAAGGTCCTTACATGTGGTCTTCTAGTCCTTAATGAGAGGTGATCTCTTTAGGGAGAAGACAGCTGGGTCACATGATCTCCACATTCCTAATTTCACTAGATACAGTCAGATTGTATTCTAATACCCTTGTGCAGAGCAAACTCCCACCATTACTTGTCTGCATGATGTTCTCATTGTCTGCTTTTTTCTCTTCACATGTATTTCAGCATTGCTTGATACTAGTTCCTAAGGTTCCTCCCAAAATTACATTAATAGTGCCCTTAAAAAAAAAAATCTCACAAAAGTGACACAATGGCCAGTGATCTACCGGGGAAATGTAGGGTGGAGGTGGGTCAGATAGTAAAACAAAAGCATCTTTGTTTTCCAAATATTTCCCATTTATGATCTGAAATCCACAAACCTACATTTTCCTAGTATAATCACCAGGGTTGCCTTCTAAGGAGAGAAACTAAAATCTAATAGTTTGGTATCTTCCTAGGAACCACAACAGACTTGTATTTTTTTAAAAACCCAACGACCGTCAAAGAAACAAACATTTTTAAGCAATAATTGGATAATTAAATTTTACTATAAAACTCTAGCAACAGCCTTTGTCATTGTCTTATTCTCTCAGCTGAATGTGGTAAAATGGAAAGCTTAGAGACCTAATTAATCAATCAGTTGTCCTTTGTTACATGCTGAACCTGATTCATCTCAAATCATCTCTTAAAAAATACTTACAGTGTGAAATAAACTTTTCCCATAGGTATCATCTATATTTTGATAATTTTAGCACACTGAGATGTTCTGACAAAAATAGGTGTATACATATGAATTAAAGGCATGGTACAGAGAAGCATTATTTGAAGTAATAGAAATATGTAAAGCTTCATATCTTTTAAATAATACATAATTGATATATAGTTAGTTGGAACACTTATTTGATTTTATAGTTTTCCATTGGTACCCAAGTAAAAAATATATATATGTGTGGTAAATTGAACCATACCTAAGTTTTCTTTAAAGGCACTCATTTCAGATTTTTTTGTGTACTTGCTTTGACTTATATCAGCTACTTAGAGATGTCCAATTTATGCGTATTAATATGTAAAGGATTGTTCATATGTCTAATGTGGTACATTTTAATGAGAAATAAGCTTGTTGGAGAAATCACATAGCAAATCTAAAGGATTTTTAAAAATACTTAGATATAACTTGCCTTTTAAAGTAGGACAAGAAGCTATTTAAATAGGATGGGAGGCCTTAGGGGGGCAGTGAACATTTTAATTGCATATTTAATTAGAAATATGTTAGAGAAGTAGTGTTTAGTTTAGCTGAACCTCATGGGCCTTGGCAAAACATTTTTTTCTAAATAATATTTTCTTTTACCTTTTCGAAAATTAGATTGAGCTGAATGGAATTTAATTTTGTTGCTATTCATTATGAAAAGATTAGAACCTTTTATTTTCCTATGGAAAATAAGTTGACAGGTTTATTTTAAAGGCTTTCTTTTCTCTTAATTATCTTTGAAACTTACTTAGTACCTGAGCATTTGCTTGACAGTTCAGTGAAGATTAAAATAGCATCCAAATTGTACAAAATCCAATGTCTTTTACATGTTTTGTCACTTAACCCAGAGTTTCAGTGTCTGGGTGGCTATTGCCACTAAGAGTTTAGAAATAAGACAAAGGGTATGAAGCCTATAAAAATAAAAATTAGCTGGATTGTATTGTTTTATGTGAGGGATCTGTATTAAGATTAGCAAAGGAAAAGATTCATGTGTGTATATCATACTGCTGTACTCGAGAGAAGTTTTGTCTTGTGGTATGATATGCTTAAGGGGTAGGCTGTATGAACAGTGCAGGAAAAGGGGGTTGGTTTTTTATGGTTTTGATGATACAAGTGTCACGAAGGCAGGAAACAGACTAAGTGGTGAAGAGAAGCTGAAGTAGAGTCCATCTCTGACTGCAGAGGTTTTACTATCACAGCATTTTCCATTGTGGGCAGAGTAAGTTGAAAGCATAAAATTATTCATGGAGCTTGAGATTGTACCTGCTGTACATTCTTTACGGTATCCAAAGACTTAATCATTCACTGAGGCACTTGTGAGCATCAATGCCTATCATGATGATCTTTCAGGAAATGTTATCTCTTCAAATGCATTTCTCATTGTCATGAGATACTGATAGGAGGCTGAGTAGATGAGAGGAGACAGTTTGTTTTCATCATTATTGGCATCCCTCTGTCTCTAGAAATGATAAATGTGTTGCTGGAAGGAAAAGCAAGCTACATGGAAGTGGCAAGCGCCAGAAAGGAAATTCAAGAGGTAGAAGGCATAGCTATGGTAGAACTTAAAATTTTGGCTTATTTTAATGAATTAAAATAACAGGGGGGGCTTCTGAGTTGCTGAGAATGTATGTTTACAAGAAGCATGTTGATTACAATTAAGTGATGTATTAGTTTTTCATTGCAACAAAATTAACAGCTTCAAGCATGTGTTTATCCGATCATAATTCTATAGGTCAGAAGTCCAGGTATAGTATGTGTTTGGGTTATTTGCCTACAGTCTCCCAAAGCGAAAAACCAGTGCATCAGCTGGATTGTGTTCTCATCTAGAACTGGGGGTCCTTTTCCAAACTCCCAAGGTTGTGGCAGAACTTTATTTCTCAAGTATGAAGGACTGCAGTTGCATTCCTTGCCATTTGGCCCCCTCCATCTTCAAGGACGACAATAAGTATCTCCCTTGCATCCTTCTCATGCTTAGCCCAAGTATGTCTCATGTTTAGAATCTGTCTTCAGAAAGAACCCAGGGACTTTTAAAGGCTCACCTGATTAGGTCAAACCCAACCAAGATCTCTCTTAAAGTCAACTGTGGCATATAATATAGTCCAAACGCAGGAATGAAACTCATCATATTCAGAGTCCTGAAGAATATGCAGGGCATGCACAGCAGGGGCACGAACCTTGAAAGCCAATGTAGAATTTTGACTACCAAAGGGAGGTTCATTGTATGAAAATTTAATGAAGCTATATACTTATTATCTGTATACTTTCAGTATTCAATGAAAGTACTTAAAATGCATATGGAGGGCTTCCCTGGTGGCGCAGTGGTTGAGAGTCCGCCTGCCGGTGCAGGGGACACGGGTTCGTGCCCCGGTCCGGGAGGATCCCACATGCCGCGGAGCGGCTGTGCCCGTGAGCCATGGCCGCTGAGCCTGCGCGTCCGGAGCCTGTGCTCCGCAACGGGAGAGGCCACAACAGTGAGAGGCCCGCGTACCACAAAAAAAAAAAAAAAAAAAAAAAATGCATATGGAAGTGTAAAAGGAAGAGGATGGCTATAGAAATTCTAAAGATACAGAAGTTCAAATTCAAAGAAAATGTTTTACCAAGACCTACAAACTTCATTTAAACTAAACGCTACTCTTCCTATTTCTAATACATAACTAAAACTATTTGACACTTATTACCATGTTCTAATAATTATGAATGCATGGCACTGAACAATACAACTTTATAGAGAACCTAGGGTCAGACTCATGAAAATATGGAATTTTACTATGATACAGGCAGCGCTATAGATTAGTGAGGGAAAAGGGACTTTCAGAGTCCTGTATGATTACTTATATAACTCAAAAAAAAAAATAAATCAACAAACAAGCATGTATTGAGCCCCTCTGGAGTGCTTAAACTGTGCTAACACTGTGAAGATATGAAGAAAGCCCAAGGCTTAACCTGCTTCTTAAGAAATTTAAAATTTGACTGGAATAACCAATCTTTCTACAAAAGCCACAAGTGCCTAACTATGCTCATTCTAAATGCACTGCAAAAATAGAAAAAGGAAAAGGGTAGTAAGAATGGAAATAATTTCATTTCAGAGGCTCTATGGGGAATAGAGTGGGATCTGGGCTTTGAAGGATGAACAGTACACGAGCAAGCCCAGTGAAGGAAGGATGGTCTGTTGTGGGTTTGATTCTGGGCATGGGGAATGGGAGTTTCAGAAACAGCAATTGGACCAAAGGTGTTTGTTGGGGAAAAGTGTATTTGAATAGAGGAAGTGGAGATAATTTGTTGGGTTCTTTGAAGAGCAGTAGAAACACTGTGCACCAAAGAGCAGTTGGAGAGAGACATGATGAAGGTGGTGTTTCATAAAACATAATCTGGAGTTGGTATGTAGTTTATAGAAGACTGCAGAAATGCCAAAGGCAGGGAAACTACAAGGCAATTTTTTGCACGTTAAGAGGTCTCTACTCAGATAGTGACTTTGGAAACAGGAGATTGAAACATCACCAAAACTTGCTCTGAAACGTCACCAAAACTTGCTCTAAGAACTGGAATTGGTGACAGTTTGTCTTTAACCAAGTAAAGTTGGGGCATATTATCAATGTCTTCCTGGTCTTCAACCTGGTTGGTCAGAATATGGTTAGTGCCCAAACTGAACTGACTGTTCACAGCTCCCACTGTGATGTAGCTCTGAAGAAAAGGAGCTCAGCCATAAGCAGGCGTGCTGAGCTTGAAAAGATGGCTCTATATTCAAACATACATGTTATTTTCTAAGTCTGAAAGAGCACTGGAAACAGCTGAGTTCATAATTAAAGACTTAAAAATAATGAGTATAGAAGTGTTAATAGCAGCCACAGGGGTGAAAGATTTCACAGTGAACATAAGTGAGAGGAGAGACCATTAAAAGTTTAAGGAAAGGGCTTTGTGAGGCCATTTCTGTTATGAATGGCAAAAGGAACCAATCAAAGAAATGGAAAGAAAAGAAGAAAATAGGATGAAAGCAAAGGGAGGAGCTGAATGGAAGTCAAGAGGTAAGACCTGTAGGAGAAGAAGTAGTCACCATTGTCAGGTGCCAAGAGAGAAGATGGGGAGAGCCAAGAGAAGCCTTTTGTTTCAATTAGAAAATAGAAACCTTCATGAATCCATTTAGTTAATATTTATTAGAACCTTACTATCTACTACATTTATTCCTGATTGGGCCTACAAATTGTCAAGAAATGCAAAACGATTTAACAAAAATACTTCAAGAAATTTTAGAAGTGGTGGAGATTTGAGGTAGTAGCAAAGATGTATGCCTACCACATGGTCACCCTTCAACTTACTGTAACAAAACATCCGAAAGTTAGAAGCATATTTGCTAGACCAGCGTGGGTATGAAGATGTGCTCCTTCTAAAAGCCTTGGCCATTTATCATCATGAAATGATATTACATCAAACACGAACATCAATGTTAGGCTTTTAGTAACCACAAATAACTGAGCAAGTAGAAATTTTTACTATTCTTCTGTATATTTACTTTCTTTTTGATGCTGGAAATTTCATTTAAGTGTCACAAGTTACATACAGGCACACCTTGTTTTATTGTACTTCACATTATTGGGCATAAGATTTTTTTTTTTTTTTTAACCAAATTGAAGATTTGTGGCAACCCTACACTGAGTGAGTCTGTCGGCACCATTTTTACAAAAGCATTTACTCACCTCATGTCTGTCACATTTTGGTAATTCTCATAACATTTCAAACCTTTTCATTATTATTATATTTGTTTTGGTCATCTGTGATCAGTGATCTTTGATGTTACTGTTATAATTGTTTTGGGGCATCACAAACCACACCCATAAGACCGGGAACTTAATCGACAACTGTTGTGTGTGGTCTGCCTGAACCACTGACTGGCTGTTCCCCCAGCTCTCATCCTCTGGCCTCCTTGAGACACAACAGTATTGAAATTAGGCCAATTAATAACTCTACGATGGCCTCTAAGTGTTCAAATGAAGAGTCACATCTCTCACTTTAAATCAAAAGCTAGAAAATGATTAAGTTTAGACGGGAAGGCATGTAAAAGCAAAGATAGGCCAAAACTAGGCCTCTTGCACCAAATGGTTAGCCAAGCTGTGAATGAATGCAAAGGAAAATTCTTGAAGGAAATTAAAAGTGCTACTCCAGTGAACACATGAATGATAAGAGTGAGACAGCTGAGATTAATGTTTTCATGCCTGCTAACACAGCTTCCACTTTGCAGCCCATGGATCAAGAAGCAATGTCAAATTTCAAGTCTTATTATTTAAGAAATACATTTCATAAGGTTATAGCTGTCATATGATTTCTCTAATGGATCTGGGCAAAGTAAGGTGAAAATTTCTGGAAAGGATTCACCATTCTAGATTCCACTATGAACATTCATGATTCATGAAGATGTCAAAATATCAACATTAGCAGGAGTTTGGAAGAAGCTGATTCCAACCCTCATGGGTGACTTTGAGAGATTCAAGACTTCAGTGCAGAAAGTAACTGCAGATGTGATGAAGTAAGTAAGTAAGAGAAGTAGAATTAGAAGAAGTGGAGCCTGAAGATGTGACTGAATTGCTGCCATCTTATGATAAAACTTTTATGGATAAGGAGTTGCTTCTTATGGGCGAGCAAAGAAAAATAGTTTCTTGAAATGGAAGCTACTCATTCTGGTGAAGATGAAGGCTGTTGGTATGACAAATGTTTTAGAGTACTACATAAACTTAGTTGATAAAGCCGCAGCCGGGGTTTAAGAGGATTGACTCCAATTTTGAAGTAGGAAGTCCTACAGTGGGTAAAATGCTATCAAACAGCATCGCATGCTGCAAAGAAATCATTCGTGACAGAAAGAGCTGGTCAATGTGGCAAACTATTGTTGTTTTATGTAAGAAATTGCGTCACCCCAACTTTCAGCAACCATGACCCTGATTAACACAGGGGAAGCCCTTCCACCAGCCAAAAGATCACAACTGGCCAAGAGCTCAGATGGTTGGCATTGTTTAGCAATAAAATATTTTTAAGTTAAGGTATACACATTGTTTTTTTGGCTATGGCACAATTAATACATTAAAATATAGTGTAAACATACATGCACTGGGAAACCAAAAAATTCATGTGACTCCCTTTATTGGGATATTCACTTTATTTTGGTGGTCTGAAAACAAACCTGTAATCTCTCTGAGGTGTGCCTGCATTTCATTAAAAAATTCTAAGATTCTTTTCATAGGAACTAAAACCATAGACCAACAGAAGTCATATCAAACCAAATCTTAAGGCTCTTTAAACATACACAAAAGTCAGTGCCAAATTTTGGTCATAATTCTGTGTGCAAATCCTTAGGAGTTTCAATAATTACAGTAATGATTGATAATTACGGAGCAATTACAAGATGCAATTCACTGTTCAATGATCTTTACATGTATTTTTTATTGAATCCTTGCAGTTACATCAGGAAGAAGCAACTATTATCATTTCCATTATACAGATAAAGAAATTGAGACAGACAAGCTGAGCAATTCAAGTTTACGAGGCCATTAAGCAGAGGAGCCAAGATTTAAACACTTTAGCACTTGTTTTTTTAAACTGATGAATATATTAGTTGAAAGAAATTATATATTTTTGTTTTCAAAGAGACTGTCTCTTTTGGGGCTTCCCTGGTGCCACAGTGGTTAAGAATCCGCCTGCCAATGCAGGGGACGCGGGTTCGAACCCTGGTCCAGGAAGATCCCACGTGCCACGGAGCAACTAAGCCCGTGCGCCACAACTACTGAGCCTGCACTCTACAGCCTGCGAGTCACAACTACTGAAGCCCGCGCGCCACAACTACTGAAGCCCGTGCGCCTAGAGCCCCGTGCTCCGCAACAGGAGAAGCCGCCGCAATGAGAAGCCCTGCGCACCGTGGCAAAGACTTGCCCCCGCTCGCCACAACTAAGGACAGCCCTCACGCAGCAACGAAGACCCAATGCAGCCAAACATAAATTAAAAAAAAAAAAGACTACCTCTTTTGCTAGTCACAGAACGATGCTTAGAGACTAAATTCATAAATACTGCTCAAAAATTAGAAAATCTTAATTACAATAATTCAGTCTTTTTTTTTTTTTTTTGCCTAGCCTGCATTGACAAGAGACAGAGAGCTGACCTAAAATCAATTGCTCCGGTTCACTGCCATACTCCTTTTCCTTCTGCAAAGGAGGTGGCCTGCAGGATTATCAAAGTCTGATTGAGGAAGATCTATGCACCAGCATCAGAGCATAATAGCCATAGAAATCCTGTCACAGAATAACTTTCCTTCTGGGCTGTATTAAACACACACAGACAGTAATGTACTCATCACCTTTTTTCATTTCTCAAAGCAGCCATCCAGCCTGATGGAAACTTATACTTGCTCAAAACAACTTCTGCACACAAAGCTCAGCTATATCTGAAGGGTGAAGAAAGCTCCCATTTTTAAGTTTTCACTTAAAAGTGAAGGGGGAAAAAAGCATGAAAAACTATGCGCTAGCTTTGGCAGTTTATATTGGAGGTTTTGTTGTCACATGTGATATCAAGTATCAACTGGATCATCATTTCTAAAATAGGAGATGATATACTTTTTCCCAAAATTTTTAAAGGCCATATTGTTACCATTTTCCTGAGGTTATCACAGATCAAACAAAGAAACGAAATGCAAAATAAACCTCATGATATATATCTGCTGTCACCGAGCATTTTAAGCAGAATACACATAAAATTTAAAAAAATGGAAAAAAGATTGTAAAATTTTGAGAATAGGAAGAGTAACTGATGCCAAATGATGACTACCTGCTACAAGAAGCTTAAGATTGTCACTTTCATGATTTGTATTATCATTGATAAATTTCCCATTGTCTTTCAATTTTTTCTAATTCAAGCTAAAAGAATAGCTTTCTATTTTCATTTCAAAGATTAGCGCTTCAAAAACATCCAGTTTCTTATTTGAAGGCAAGAAAGTTTTTATATTCAAAATCTATAATTTAGGTCTCCAACAGACTCCAGGCAATAACCACGTTATTCTTTTCTCTGAACTCTTTGCCCCAAATTTGGCTTTAGAAAATTAAGTTTGCCTGGGATGTAGACTGTCCCCGTGAACTTTATAGTAGTACTTCTTTCAGGCAACTCTGAGTGCCTAAAAGAAAATCAAGACCCCTGCTTCTTCTATCCATTCATTGGGTTTCCAAGACGTGTCAGGTCCTGTGTCATTCTAAATCTAAACCATTACCATCCTTCTAATAGGCTTTGTCCTTTGACCCATTCAGTTATGCAGTCCTATCTCTGAGTCTCCAATCCAGGACTGCAACTGTTAAATTGTTATTATTCTTACATGTCTTGAAGTACAGATGAAAACCCTTGGGCCAGTCTCATTTCCAAAACTACACACTGAGTTCGATAACTCAGATTAAGCCTAAAATGATGATTTCCTTCTGGCAATTATTAGGGGATTCTGTATCCTGAATAAATAATGATAAAACACAGCACTTCCAAAACTGGAATCATTTTTTCTTTTTTTACAAAGATATAGCTTACAATGAACATGGAATGGTATTAAATGGCATTTTATAATAGCCACCAGGGGTGTTTGTTGGAAGGATAAAGAAATTTTTATATCAAGCAGTATGCAAATGTAAGCAGCTAACACACAGGCTATCTAAGCTCCTTTCATTTGGCTTTCAAAGTTGCAATGATGCTGTTATATGATGTTGTACGGTTATCAGACAACAGTTGTGCTGATAAATTCTCCTGCTGAGAGAATCAATATCTAGATAGCTAACTCAAGTTACTAAACTAGAAACAGGAGCTCTCATTTTAAATCAAACTAATCAGCTGCCACCTGTTTATAAGGTGAGACAGACCAAACCCCAAATAGCATATGTTGCTGTAGTTAACCTAGTATGTTGTATGTAAACATTCTATTGACTTAACAGTTACAGGCAGGAGATTTTTGTGACAGTTCTGTGAGGAGGCATAACCTGGATTAAGCCAATCCTTAGGTTTTGAGCATACCAAGAAAATCTTTTTTCTTTATTCCAAATACAAAGTAGGATGTAAAGTAAATCTTCAGCAATCCTTTGATCAAATATTTTTAGAGGCAACAAAAAGCCCACCTCTAAAATAACAAGTGTTAGATAGTGATATTGACTATACTGTATTTCATATATAGTTTTGAGGAGAAAGATTGCAATAGATGAGAAAAAAAGACATAAAAAGTGAGGCTCATACATTGTCTCTGTTGACGCTACCTGTCCATTAAAAGCTCTGACTGGTCTAAAGATTGTCTTCCTATTAAATTTAATTCTAGGACATATGAGGCGCTTTGTAATAACAACCAACTAAACTTCTAACACCAAGGCTTTTAGCTTGTTTTCCAGTTTTGTTAAACTCTTAAAAATTAAACAGCTGACATTCATTACCTTTATGCCTCACACCGGAAAGGAAGTATGTGAAATGTGTGATACCAACAGCTTTGAAACTTTTCTCATATTATCCTGGAAATGTTCACATATTCATAATGATGGTAGAGAATTACTGGTCAATTATGTATAGAGGAAGAAAGTCTCTGGCTTGAAGACCTTTCCAGAAGAGATTTAGCATCATTATTTCTGAAATATGACCTTCCCCAGCAGCATTTCTAATTATACTCTCAAGTTAGAACTAACACACTCTGAAGACCAGACTCATCATCGTGACTTCCGTTCTAACGAAAAGCGAGCGTTCGTTGCAGCAAAAATGGTATTTAAAAATTACAGGATTGAAAAAGGCAGTCTTTTGGGTGTACCAGTTCCCCTTGCTAGTAAATAACAGCAGCAGCAATTACGGACCATGTGAGGAAGGAACGCACGCTCAGGAAAAAATCCACCACCATCAGCACTTCTGGACTTGATGTTCTCCTTAGCACTGAGAATGTGTTTGAACCAGACCACATGCTTGATAAGTTTCAAGCTGCTGTATAGCTTTCCCAAATAGCTTTTCTAAAAGGAAAATGAAGGACACCATGGTGAACTATTTACATCTGTTGTATAAATTGGCAGTCCTTGGTAGCATACATTTGAAAAGAGATGATTATTAATAACCACAGTGACACCACACAAATTGGCTTTTAGGGCTTTGGTATTTACAAACTCTCTCAATATCGTCCCGCAGAATTTGAGTTTTTAATTCTTGATGCTTTAAAAAGTTTTACCTTTCCTATTTTTCAAACGTCCTTTAATTCCAATTCCTTTAATTCAACATATGATTATTTTCTTTCTAGTATTTAAGTAATTTTCACACATATGTATTTACCCAGATAATTTACACCTTGGAGAAAAATATCTGTGTCATAAGAACACAAAGCAAAGGGAAAGGAAAAATCTAGCGTTCTCTTTGGAGGAGAGAAATTCTCTGTGCTTTCATGAATTGTGTGGCTGGACTTCATTCTAATGGTCTCTGATATATCAATACAATCATGACCTCATCAGATTGGGGTCAGTGTTCAGAGCGTTATTTTCATCTTGTTGATACATATAAGCTCATTTTTTGGAGTGACAGAGGTAGATGAGTGATTTCCCTTATGATATGTCACCACCTTGGGGTTAATATGTATTTTCAGAATAAACTACTCAGCTACTGATAATGACACAAATAACAATTGAAAATTACTTAGCATTTACTATATACTCATGTGTATTCATTTATTCATTACGCGTTTACAACGCCATTCTTCAGAGGAAGGAATCAAGTCACAAGGTAAAAAAAAATTGTCAAAGACCATGCAGCATTATAGTCAGAGCCTGAATATTTAAACTCTCTGTACCTGCATCTTGAACCCCATCAGACCACCCAAATAATACCTTGCTTGCCTCTGGAACTGTCTTCCTACCCTTATTTTATAACAGATACCCATGAGCCTTTCAGTCGCACTTGGAAAACATGTTCATTCTGGATGTGATTTGAGCTACTCAACGTCAGGGCCCTTGATTTCATTCTGGAGCCTAATATGCGGCAGCAGGTACTTACTGGACATAGTGGGTGTGGCAGTAAACTTGTTCCCTCATAGATCGTTGTCTCAAAGATTGTACATCAGATTCTCAGCTTTATCTACCGCATATCAAAATCATCTGGGAAGCTCTTAAATAGTTGTGAGGCCCAGACCACATCCCAGGTTAAACTTTAATCTCTAAGAGTGAGGTCTCTGACATTAGTAATTTTTTAAAAGGCCCTGATTTCACGCACAGCCAAGGTTGAGAACCACTAGCTTCCAATCTATTGGAAAGGTAGACAATAAGATAGAATCACAGAAAACATAGATCCAAAATTTTTATGAGCTATAAAAGATAGGAAAGAGTATGATGAGAGATTATAATAGGTTTGGGATGGATGTCAAAGATTTCTCTGGAGAAGCATCAATTAAGCTAATGCCAAAATAATGAACAGAATTTAGTAAGATGAAGTCATTCTTGTGAGCAATTCCTGGAAGAGGGGACATGTGGATGCCCAGGGCGTGCTGTGTTCCAAGAACAGACAAGGGCACTGCATCGGAGTGTAATGCATGAGGTATCGAATTTTGTGAAATGAGTCTGGATAAGTATTCCTGGGTGCCTGTTTTACTCTCTGGCATGTAGTGGGTGCTCAGTGCATTTGCTGTGAAATGAGGTGACAAATATCAATTTCAGTTTCCTCCCACTGATACTTTTAATTCTCTGCTTTCCTATAAACTCTGGGTAGCTTTTGTCCTTCTCTATACTAAAGGTGGATGTGATCTCAATTGAGCTTAGTTTTCCTTGTGAAATAGTCCTCCTGATTTGGGGAATTTCACTTATTCTACTTTCCAGGAAGCACAGAAGAGGTATCATGATGGATCCCAGAATGGAGGGAGAGAGGGGGAAGAGGGGGGAGAGGGGGGAGAGGGGGGAGAGGGGGGAGAGGGGGGAGAGGGGGGAGAGGGGGGAGAGGGGGGAGAGGGGGGAGAGGGGGAGAAATTACAGCAATTAAGGGGGCTGCCTGAGAGGCTGTATGCTGAATAGTAGAGGGTTGGCATCATATAGCTTCCATGTGGACTTGCGTCTCTGTTTTAGTCTTAAGAATCATGTCTATTTATTTGAAGTCCCTTCCTCAGTAAGAGCCATCAACCTTATTGCTTGGTTCTGATGTCATCACTGCCCTCTATCCTTAAAAAAAATGAAGGCCATGTTCCAATAACGATTAAGCTCTTCCTCTAGAGTTTACCCCGAATCAGCTGACTGGCGCTAGTCTCAGTCTCCTCTGCACCTTGACTACCATGTGACAGAAGAACCCATTCATCCCTTAACAGCAGGAACATATGCAGAAAATCATTGACATCTTATAATTGTCTAAACTTTGCTCTAATATATGGCAGGCAACCACAAATGTTCTTGATGTAGTATCTTCTTTAACTCAATATACATAATATGAAAGAATCATTTAAAAATCAAGTATTAACAAAATTTGTAAATTAAAAGTTACCTCAACATTCCTTGCTATCTCATGAATATATGTAACATATATACAGGTGTGTGGGTATAAAGGGAGAAAGGAAGAGAGAAAACTTCAGTCATTTATGAAGAGATATCTGAGGGTACAAACAAGTTTTATTTTCTAAATTATTAAACAGAAAGGAATGAAGTATCAACTCAAGAGAACAAATGTAGCATTGACAATGTCCTGTGACCTCGCCAGAGATTTCATGTACCTGTTTATTCAGAAACCTGGGGCCCAGTGGGCTGGATACATCTTTTTTTGCACTCTCACCCACTCTGCTCCTCTCTAGCAAGCATTTCTTGTCAACCACACTTTATAGAATTTGCAGGTGGAACTTTTCTGGGCATGAAGTCTACAAACTGTGTGACACGTAAGGACTGGATTCTGAGTATTTGGGGACGGCTTGAGGTCTGGGTGAGAGGCTTTGAGAATGTGATCCTTTTTGCCCTGTAGGTCTAATCTTCTCCATTCCAGAATTCTCTGTCTCCTTTCTTGTTCATCTAAAATGAATGGTCTATCTATTGGGAAGGTACTTTAGTTCATGGACAGCTATTATCTCCTCAGGCCTTTCAAAGGTCCTAAGGAATAGACATAGGAATCAACTTAATATAAGAGTCATCCTAAGAAATTGTCATTTATTTTAGGTTGAAAAGGGTCAAATGACAGTTTCCTAACTTCCAATCTATGAACTGGAAAGTATGCAAATACAGAATTCTTGAAGTTTTCTTCTAGGTTTTGTGGTCCAATTGGCAACATTAAAAACACACGAGATTCAGAACGGCATCTTTCAGTGTCCCTCCTGAAAGCCTAATGAGCTCTTGCCAGCTCACCCTGGGTGAAAGATTAGGACAATTTGCCAAGGTCCATTTTTTATAACCATAAATGTTTTAAATAACTATTGAAGCTGTTTACTTGTTTAGAATATTCTTTTTGAGGTGTTATTTTGTTTAGGGTTAGTATGTACTACAATTTTCAGTGATCCTTTTCAGGTTGGTATCATTGTCTATTTTAGCAATAAAAATAAGACAGATTAAGTCAGCTAAAATTGCCAAGAAAAGCCTTATCTGTCTGATTCTAACCTGCATGATCTGTTTTTAACAGTCTAACATTTGTAGAACAGAGCCTGGAAGCAAGAGCCATTTGATATATGCTTATGAGTATTGGTCTGCTATTCAGAATTATTAAAAAAGAATTTATGCTTGAACATTATGCAGGTGATTCAGAGGTGCCGGGCTCACTTTCTCTCTCACTAATATGCATGAAGTAGACTCCCCACTCTCACCTCTACCACCTACACTTCTGATTTCTTGTCTTAGAAGGTATTAAAAAGCTTAATTCTTTCTTTTTGCTTTTTTTTAAAAAAAGAGGATGTTAGTCTGTTTAAAATTTCTTTAATTATAGTCAAATGAATGGCCTCATCTTTTCATATTTTATGGATATAATTCATATGTTCTTTTGCTTCGGATTTAAAATTTTTTAAATCCAGAATCATTCTTTAGCCTTATTCAATAGTTAGCAAATATAAGTTAGTTGAAAAAAGTGACCTTTTAGATAAAATAAAAATAGTTTGTGATATCCCAGTAGAGAAAATAAACCCATCATTTAACATAATGTGCTTGCTGTTTTAACATTTAACCTCAATCTTAACCTGGGGATACAGACATACTTAATATATTCTCCAGAAAAAAAATATGTTTATCCCAATGATAAGCAGTGTTATGAGTTGTAATAGGAGTATATATGCAGATCTACTGTGTAAAAAATCAATTAGTAAGAATATGGTTAAAGTGTGATATTTCAAAAGAAACAAGATATTTTGAGGAAGTAAAGCAAAATGTCCTTTATAAAAATCAGAAATGACGTGCATTGCTTGAATTGTGGATTAGCATGATTCTTTATCATTTCTTCACTGTTATGATGCTACCTCTTTTTTTTTTTTTTTTTTGCAGTATGCAGGACTCTCACTGTTGTGGCCTCTCCCGTTGCGGAGCACAGGCTCTGGACGCGCAGGCTCAGTGGCCATGGCACACGGGCCCAGCCACTCCGCGGCATGTGGCATCTTCCCAGACTGGGGCACGAACCTGTGTCCCCTGCATCGGCAGGCGGACTCTCAACCACTGTGCCACCAGGGAAGCCCGTTACCTCATTTCTTAATCACCTATTTGTTTTTGAATTTATAAGAAACATAATGTCATTGGGGATTTTATTTGTTTATTTTCAGTCTTGGGAGATAATCAAAGTTTTACTTAGACAATTTGAGTTGTTAATTTTAAAACAATGCTTCTCCAGTTATCCAAGTTGTTGACAGATTTGTTTTCTTAGCTCAGAAACAGTTCTCTTTCACACACTGATAAAATTTGTAACTGTCATGGAAGGTATGTACCTAAATTCATCAAGAAAATATTGGATGGGAGCAAAACACTTCACAATGCCAATATTTAAGAATTATTTGCTGTTATGTTAGAAATTCCCTTAATGAATAATTCTCAGCTATGTATACAAATGAAAAAAAATGTAAATAAATTGGCCAGGGAAGAAAGCAGGTGGGAACACGAGCAAAGAGATGTTATTTCATGATCCAGTTTAAAATTGCATTATTTTATTGATATGAAATAAGCATGTAAAGTTTTGATATTGCTGAAAAATACCAAAAACTTCTATTAAAAATATACAGAGGTTTCATAGGTCGTGTCTTACATTGAAAGAATGGTATGTGTTTGTAATTTATGACACTGACATCAGTGTTAATGATATGGGACAGAGGTATTCTGCTATATACCTCAAACTGGTAATTGATGACAATCTGCTCAATTCTATTATAATTTGACTAAGGTTTTCTTGGAATACTTATATTTCAACTTATTGCAAATAAGTATTATGGAATACACACCCATCCACCTATCATAAAATTCTTGGGTGCAGAATGATACAGTGCTTTAGAGCCTTACTGCTAGAAATATGGTCCATGGCCAGCAGCAGCAGCATTGCCTGGGAGGTTGATAAAATTCAGTGCCTGAGGTACCACCCCATACCTGGGTTTTCCAAAACATTTAGGTGATTTGTACACGCATTAAAGCTTGAGAAGCACAGACATCAAATACAACAGTGAAATGCTGAAATATTTTCCTCTAATGTCAGGAACATGACACTCTCACTACTTCTATTCAACATAGGACTGGAAATAATCAGGCAATCAGGCAAGAAAAATAAAAGTCTTCAAAACTGGTAAGAAAGAAGTAAAATTAGCTCTGTTTGCAGATGATCTTACATACAGAAAATCCTAAGGACACCAAAACACCTGTTAGATCTAATCAACAAAGTTGCAGGATACAAAACTAACATACAAAGATCAGTAGTGCTTCTATGTACTAAGGAGCTATTGGGAGAAGAAATAAAGAAAACTACTCCATTTACAATGGCATCAAAACAATAAAATATTTAGGGATAAATTTAACCAAGGAGGAGAAAGACATCTACATTGAAAACTACAAGATGCTGAAAGAAACTGAGGACATAAATACTGATAAAAAGGTATCTGGTTTCCATAGACTGGAAGAATATTGTTAAAATGTCCATACTACCCAAAGCCATCTATAGATTCAATGTAATCCCTATCAAGATTCCAATGGCTTTTTTAAAACAGAAGTAGAAAAAACAATCCTAAAATTTATATGGAACCATAAAAGACCCCGAATAGCCAAAGCAATCTCCAGAAAAAACAAAGTGGGCGCCATTACATTTTGATTTCAAACTCTTTTATAAAGCTATAATAATCAAAACACAGAACTACCATATGATCCAACAATTCCACTTCTGAGACTATATCCAAAGGAAATGAAAACACTAACTCAGAAGATATCTGCACCGCCATGTTCATAGCATCATCATTTTTTTTTTTTTTTGCGGTACATGGGCCTCTCACTGTTGTGGCCTCTCCCGTTGCGGAGCACAGGCTCCGGATGCGCAGCCTCAGCGGCCATGGCTCACGGGCCCAGCCGCTCCGCGGCATGTGGGATCTTCCAGGACCGGGGCACAAAACCGTGTCCCCTGCATTGGCAGGCGGACTCTCAATCATTGCGCCACCAGGGAAGCCCTTTAGCAGCATTATTTATAACCACCAAGGTACAGAAACTTAAGTGCCCATTGATGGATGATTGGATAAAGTTGTGAGATTTATATATGTATATATAATGGAATATTTTTCAGCCATAAAAAGTAGAAATTCTGCCATTTGCAACCACATGGATGGACCTTGAGGGCATTATGCTAAGTGAACAAAGTCAGACAATGACAAATACTGTTTATCACTTATACGTGGAGTTTTTTTTAAAAAAAGTAAACTCAGAAAAATATCAGATTTGTGGTTACCAGAAGTGAGAGTGGGAGGGGGGATCGGATGAAGGTTGTCAAAATGTACAAACTTACAATTATAAATACTTGGGATGTAATGTACAACATGATGACTACAGTTAAACACTGCTATATGGTATATCTGAAAGTTGAGAATAAGTCCAAAGAGTTCCCATCACACGGAAATACACTTTTCTTTCTTTGTATCTATGAGATGATGGATGTTTATATTATGGTAATCATTTCACAGTATATGTAAGTCAAATCATTCTGCCTCATACCTCAAACTTATGGTGCTGTATGGCAATTGTATCTCAGTAACACTTGAAAAAAAGTAGCTTGAGACGCACCGACTTAAAACCTGGGCTCTGGAGTCAGACTTGGATTTTTAAACCCTGATTTCTTCATTTGTAAAGTGATACTAATGATATTTTCCAATTTTCTTGTTTTGAAGATCAAATGAGATTATATGTACAAATCAATATAGCGTGATTGAGTGCTTGAAGACAGCACTCAATAAAAAGTAGTATTTGTATTGGTTATTGGTAGGCCATGTAGCATGACAGACTCACAGGTCTGCAGGACAAGTGTGCTTTAATTTGTTAATGAGTCAGTAAGTATTGAAAAAAGACCCAGCCAATAGTATCCATGTTCTAGGCATTAGTTGAGCAATGACCAGTCATAGCTGAAATTTTCTATTTTATCTTATTCACTTCTTGAAAAGCAAAAACACTTGCACATTCTTCCCTAAATTTAAATTTCCTGGCCTTCAGGAATTTAAGACTTTTATATAGACTCTTACCCTTTGTACTCTTCATTTTAATAATCTATACTACTCTATATGTTTTGTCTGTCATATTTTCTATGATTTAAGTGAGACTAAATCAATGCAGTACTGTGTGAAATGCACTGTTTGAACCAGTATAGTATACCACCTTGCATCATCCTATTCTGTGGGACTCTAAGGCAGGTAGTAGAAAAAACACATGGTAAACTCATTCATTCAATGCTCACTTTCTGCATATCTACCATGTTCCAAGCACCTAAACAATGCAGCTCCAATACTGAATGAAACACATGAGATATCTGCCCACATAGTGGCTACATTCTAGTGGGTGAGTTGATATGCTATGACACGGCTAGATCTAATAAACTATACAGCTATACTTATAATCTCACATATAATCTTGCATGGGTGATTATATACACATCCAAGCCTATTCCTTCTTCAGATTTTTTAAAATCCCCCATTGTTAAATTTTATAATCATTTTTTGGTGGTAAGATTAGAAGTAGACCATGCCTCTTGGTTAAACTGATAGTGTAAAATTTAGCACACATGTAAGTCATGCAGTCTTTTGGTCATTTTTCTTCTCTTGTGTCTTCCTTTACAGGCTATAACCTAATCTGATAAGAGGCAGTATGGGAAGGTATTGAATACTTCTGGGTATGTATAAAAAAACCCACCTTATTTAATATTGTAATTCTTGTCCTTACCACTTTGCAGCTTTTTAACCTTGAGCAATTTAGTTGTCTTAGGTTTTTTGCCTCTAAAATTGAGGAAATAGTACTTATCTGTGACTTTTGAGAGTATTAAATGACAATACATCTATAGTACTTAGAGTGTGTGTAATACCGACACTAAATATTGCTTAAAATCATTAATTTGAATATAATGGTAGTAATAATGATAAATATTCTATTGGCCTGTATTCTTCACATCATACATTGACTTATACTTTATTAGTTCTAAAAAATGATCCTACTTTGTGTGTGGACTCAATCTGATAAATGATGCTGCTTTATGTACAGGTTATTCATCATTCACCCATGTACATAATTGTCTTTTCACAGCCCCTCTTTCAGGTACTAGTTTCCAGCAGTAAACTCATAGGGAGGAGGTTTGGATTAAGTAACATAAAGGTAAATAGCATAGTCTGTAGCAAAAGACAAGTGTCCAATAAATTTTTTCAGACCCCTTTAAAATCTGATACATTTTTAAAGCATAACAAAATGTAAAATAAGCAAAATGCTGTCAATGTAATTTTGTTAATAATCTTAAATTTTCACAATCGCTCTATATTCCCTGAACCCAAGGATTATACAATCTTTTTTTACTGTCATAAGTAAAAGTGAAAAGTTAGTAAAATAGATATTAAAAACTGGAAAAGAAATATGAAAAACCATTGTATTAATTGTCAATTAAGTGGTTTAAGTAGAAAACACTACAGTAGTTCACAAGTAGGAGAGATTACCCTAACTAAGACAACTATAGATATTCTGAGAAAGTTGGATAAGGTCATGTTACTCATTGTCTTGAATGCCCTGTAACAATTTGGATTTTAACCTCAGGTAATGTGGCATCACTGAAGGTGTATGGATTTGGAAGGGACACTAATAAACTGCCTTTATCAAGCACCATGAAAGATCAAGAAAGAAATACCTCTTACCTTCTAAGTTTCCCATTCTTGCTTTATTCTGGGGTGAAACATACTATTTCTGTTTCTCGGGAACTGAATATATTATTACATATAATAATATATATGTCAATTCTTGAGGCATTTACTATCCTCTAGAGACAGAATGCCTTGGCTTCAATCCTGATTAAACCACTAACTTGCTGTATGGCTTTGGGTAAGTTGCCTCATTTCCCATCTTTAAAATGTGGATAATACCTATGTGTATCGTATACATGTATGCATGTATACAATGTGCTGACAATATACCCAAACGCATACGCATGTTATTTTGTATTACGTAGTATAATGTTTTGCTACTTTTATCAATGTTACTATATTTAGTGTAATATCTTTTTCTGAAATGTAACAGGATAATAAGACTCCTGAAAAATGGAATAGCAAAAGGAGGAATTCTGCTATATCGGGTAAGAAATTCTAGTAATAGCCATTAATGAACAATAGATGCTTACAACAGCTTGCCTGAAGTGTTAAGGTTGCAATAACCTGGTACAGCTACCATAAAAATAATGAATATAATTAATTATGTTCTTAATGGGAGAGACTCATGATTAATTTAAAGTCATTTTCAAATCACTGTTTTTAGCATTAGCAAGTACTGGTATTATATTGTGTTTAGATCCTACATATCAACTTAAAATTCTTACAACAAAAAGAGATGTTTTTGGTTACATTGTACGGTCAAGCGAGTGTGAGCTAACATGTATCTTAATATGTCAAAATTCATGCATTAATTACATTTTGAAAATGCATAAAACAGTACATGTAGTTTCTGATTTTATAAAGGACACTTTGACAGTGATGACAAAAATACATCCGGTATATTTTGGAAGCAGGGAATAGGGAGACCGAATACAAGTGAAGTCAGGGAGGGCTTGTTCGACATGATCTCACAGCTACCAATGCAGCAGTAGAAGTGGGATGGAGAAAAAAGCATAGGAGGAGCAGGCAACAAACCTTAATGTGACAGAAGTATGGTTTTGATAGTGACCTAAAAGAAGTTCAGGGTTTTAATGACTATAAATGGGACTGGGGTCAAACTCTAGATTCATAATATTCTCTTCTTTGATTCACTAGAAAGAGTTTGTACCTTAGACGTGCTTGTTCAAAATTGAGTAGTGAGAAGTAATTGAAGACCTCCATGTTTGTTTTAGATATGTAAATGTATAAGACAATAGGAAGAATAAGATAAGACACTGGACGTTGGAGATGTGAAGGAATGGAAGGCGAGAAATAAACTCAGTAAAAAGGAGAGTTCCTAGGACAGATGAGCCTGTTGCCAAACTTTTAGAACCTTTGAGAAGAGGATTTGGGAAACACAATTATTTGTATACCCCACATCTACTGCTCCATTATTGTCAAATAAATTCAACCCCAGTTTTGTTCAGGTGGCAATATATTCAGGAGAGGTAGGTTTCTCTAGTGCTCCAGGGAATGAATCACAATTAGTCGAAACTGATCGAAGCACTAGTGTTTAAACTACTTACTTCTGGTAATTAGTTAGGAGTGGGTATATAACCCTGTCCTAGTCAATGAAACTGAAGGGCAATTCTTCTGGGAGGATAGAGGATGTGGCTTCCATGAAAGGTTTCCCCTGGGTAAGGAGACAGACACAAAGATAAACCATATCTTCTTCCTTTGGATGGTGTCATGAAAGAACATGATGGCTAGAGATGCTGTAGTCTTCTTGTGACCAAGAGCTACACAGAAAGCTCTGGTCATGACCCTGGGTGAAACAGAGCCCCAGGATTCACCAATGCTGGGCTATCCCACTTTTACCAAGGTAGTGTAGAGTTCCTGACAGGTTATATTGGAAGAAAGTAAGAAGTTCATGAAGACCTTTCACGCCATATTAAAAAGTCTGAACATTCTAGTGTAACCAAATGGGAATTATGAACTAGTTTAAATATGTGAAGTGATATGGTCAGGGTTGCTTTCTTAGATGGGACACAAGTGGTGACTAGAAGGGATGTGAGGGAGACAAGCTTTGTGGCAAGGAAAACAGCAAAGTTGTTATAGACAAGTTTCAGGACATGGTTAGAGATGGGGTGGAAAAGGGGAATAAGTTTTATAAAATGTTTTAATGGTTGCATTCAAAAGCTATTTCTGTTTCTCTCTTACAGCTAGAGACCTTATTTTCAGAGGTAACACTTTTCTGCTCATATTTAAATACTTTGAATTATTTTCTGGGTGTATTTAAATTGCCATTTCTTAAAATAAATCACTACCACTAATTTTTATGTAAGATATACACTAAATTACACATGTTCTCAAAATTCAAAAAATATCACTGTTTTAAGAGATGTATTTTTACCAAGAAATCACAGTATGCTATATTGAATGCATAAACAGACCAAAAATTTTGTGGAATGGATTTGTTATTTTGTTCTATGTAGATTGAAGGGGAAGTTGCATTCTTAAAATTACCTGTATTGGAACAGGATTTTTAAATATTGACTTTTAATTAAAGCATCTGTATTTCATGCTCTGATTACAATATTTAGAATTCATCCCAATGGAATCCCATTAAAATGTTTGGTGACACAATACTGAGATAATTGTTTACTTCAAAGTGTTCTCATTTTTAATATGTGAAAAATGCTTTATTTCATACATCTTTATACTTTCTTTAGTATGCTGTAAACAGTTCCATTTAGATGCTATAAGAAAAAAATCACTTCAATGCTAAATGAAAAAGTTGGATCTTAAAATTTCTACTGGATTCGGCATCTAAGATGTTAATGTTTAAAATTAAGTAAATGCAGCCCTTTAAGAAAAGCTACTTTAGATTATTTAAAATGTAGCACATAGAAGTTCAGTAGGACGTATTTACTTTAGTACACGTCAACATAGGGGAATTTACAGGAGGTAAATTGGAAGAGAATAAACCCAATGCTGTGTTTGCCATCAGAAGGATCTGGAAGGATCCTGAATAAAGATAGAGAATCAATCTTCAGGCAACAAGATTTTGAGCATGGTTTTTAAAAATTAGGAGCAACCTTTATTAAGCTGATTTTCTCATGTCTGTGTGAGAAAGTATCTCATTAACTGTAATACCCAATTAAAGTTTGTCCCTGTTTATCTCTTAGTTGAGTGTTTGATCTACAACCAAACCATGCTCTAGAAGTTTTTCAATCAATCAAACACACCCTTGTGTGTTTGTGCATGCGTGTGGGTGCATATGCAGGTATTTGTGGATATCTGCACGTGTTGTGTAGGGGTGGGGGGTGGGGGGAAGGGTAGACTTTCCTGTACTTGGTGCTGTGCTAACAATGAGGGGTATCCAACAAGGTAGACATGGCCTCTGCCCTCAGATAGCTTAGAGTTTAACAGGGAACACTAACACTTACCAATCACAAAGCTGGAGTTACTAATATAATGATGGGGATATAAGGCACTGAAGAGTCTTTAAATCAGGGGGATACACTTTAAAGGATCAGTCTTTTCTGATAAAGTTTGAAAAGTAAAAATCAGTGGAACAAACCACAAAAATATGTACATGAGAGTGTTGGGATGGAAAAGTTGCATATGAAGGGCATAGCACTGCCATGAGAGAGAGTGGTTTCTTTGAGAACAGAAACTATTTGAGTGCAGCTCTCATTCAGATTGAAGATTTAGATTCTGGAGGGAGGGTGGAGAGGTATGTATGAGCCAGGCCCAGAATGCTAAGTCCATTGTGAATTGTATTAATGTAATTCAGTCTTATTTTAAGGGCATTAGAAGGCTTTTGAATGATTTCCTCTAGGAAGAGACCAAATCACATTTACATTTTAAACGATGTTGGTTGTGATGTAGAGAATGTACTGGAAAGGAGTAATATTGGGTAATGGACATTAATTAAGAGCTGCTGTAAAAGTCTAGGAAGATGGTGACTTGGACTGGGTTGTTGACAGTGAGCATGGATTAGAGAGGATGGATTCAAGAACATTTAGCAGCATCAAAAGATTTTTCAAGTTAACACAGTGATTAGTCTCTAAGAGATGGAATCTTAGTGCCTGTGTTTTTATCTGAGCTTTACCACGTTCTAGCTATGAGGGAATAGGCAAGTTGCCTTGTTTCTTTACCTGAATAATGGGAAAGAAATAGTGACTAATTATTTTGCTATAAACCTTAAAGTAGATCAATGCATATAATTAAGGGCAGTCCCGAGCATGTAGAAAGTGCTTTTAAATATTAGCATTTTCTATGTGTCACTGATATTTCAGAAGATGAGGAAAGAGCCATGTATAGGGCTTAGATTCCTGGATCAGCCATTGTATGGAAGGTTTTATTATACATTCAAAGGGAAATACTACATAAATGATATTTGGGGGGAAATGTCAGTAACATTCAGAGAATGAACACTGATACATCAGATAGCTATCCAGTGGGACATCAGCCAGTCTGCAAGACATATGCAGTTATAACCCAGAGTAGAAATCAGCAATGCATACACGTAGGAGATGTATGCTGATAAATGCCTACTATGTAGAAGCAAGGGGGCAAGCTTGTACATCAGAATCAGACAGACCTTGATATAACTCCTATCTGTTACTTCCTAGTTGTCCTGGGGAAACTTTGAGGCTGTTTTCTTATTTTCAAAGTGTGATTAGGGTAGTTGCAAATGATAAAGTATCTGAAGTTGTATGTACCAATTAATCAGAGGTAATCTCTTTCCAGGGACTTTGCCTGTTTGTGGACTTGGTAGCTTCTGCAATCACTAACACTGCATTTACACCAGCCAATTACCTTCAAGCAGAGCCTAACAGTGCTTTTCCTCATGTCTCAACTATGCACCCTTGCTTCCTACCCTAGTTACTGCTGTTTTGAGACAAAGCAAGACTTGCCTGCATGTACAACTAGAGAGTGCAAGGGAATTACATTTTTCTTCCTTCCTTCTCCAGATAAACAGTTGGAGGATAGTTCTCAGGATAGTTTGTCTTCTCACAAGACAATCTGGTGATACCAAGCAATCAGTCATGCTTGATATCAAACAGTGGCCAGTTAAGTAACAACCCATCAGATTGGCTTCTCCTCCTACCCTGCCTCAGTCTCCCTTTTACATGCTTGCTTTCTGCAGTCGCACTGAATAATAAATTAGAAGCAAATACAACTTTTCCTCAGGCTTATAGTTTCTGGGAAATCCAAGCATGATATATTTTTTTTCCCTATATGGACCTAATATGGGGTAATGTCACTAGATGACTCACTAATCCAATGGCAATAGGGATGCCACTGTTGGTATTAAGTAGGAGGTGATAACTGTAGCGATATCATATCACTGACTTTTATCAGAGGTGGTTCCAGTTCAAGATAGTGACATAGGAGGATTCTGAAGTCACCTCTTCCCACAGACACAGCAAATCTATAGCTATATATGGAACAATTTCCTCTACAGACACCCCTTGATTGCCTGGTAGCAAGTGGGGCTTACATCTGCAGGTCCTTATAGGACTATAATAAGTGGAGGAACAGTTCTTAACTGACTACCAACACACAGGGCACAGTACAGAGTCAGGGTAATGAAGTACACCCCAGTGTGTTAAAGAAGCCTGTTAGCTTACTTTCATAGCTGTGGCCCAAGGGGCAGGCTTCTAATTAAGCATGTATCTAAGGGCTGACTACAGCCCCCTCTAGAGATTGGAGAGGCTGGTGCATACCATATTTGTGTTTTCCCTCTGCCCTGCTGCAGGTTGGTATCTGAGAAAGAAGCATGTGCACACATCAGGCAGCCTGGCTTTTGTGGCTGCCACCCAGAGGACACATCTACTGATAGCCCGGCTCTGCTGGCTATCATAAGCTGGGTGTGTGTTCACAAGTTCAACAGGATGGTAGCAAATAAAACAGTTCTCAACTGTTACACCAGGACTCAGTGCAAAGGCAACAGACAGAAATGCCATCTCCCAGTCTTCCCCTGAAAGAAGTATATTTGCATACTTTAAGAGCTGCAGCCTGAGTGTCTGGCTTCTAATCAGCCTGAAATCGAGACTGAGACCATCCCTTTTAGGACAGTGACAGGTCTTGGCACACGCTGAACTACTGGAAGCCACTAATAACAACGTAGGCTGCTTGGGTAATCAAAAAGGTTCAAGAGACAATCAAGAGCTATGACGGGGTCGAACAATAAGTTTCATCTCCTACATTAGGCCACTCCCTTCAAGACTGGGAGTGGTGGTTATTTTACCTAACTCATATAAACTGACAGAGAGTAAAGCAAAATGAATAAACAGAGGAATATGTTCCAAATTAAAGAACAAGATATAAAACCTCAGAAAAAGACCTCAATGAAACAGAGATAAGTAATTTACCTGATAAAGAGTTCAAAACAAGAGTCATAGAAGTGCTCACCAAACTCAGGAGAAGAATGGATAAACAAAGTGAGAATTTCAAGGAGACAAAATATAAGAAGATACCAGGTAGAAGTCCCAGAGCTGAAAAACACAGTAACTAAACTGAAAAATACAATAGAGGGGTTGAAAAAAAGATTAGATACAGCAGAAGAGAGAAATCAATGAACACAAAGACAGGGCGGTGGAACTCATCCAATCAGAGCAGCAAAAAAAAAACCACAAAAAAGTGAAGATAGCATAAGAAATGTATGGGACAACATCAAGCAAACTGACATTCACATTATAGGGGTCCCAGAAGGAGAAGAAAGAGGCAGGAAACTTATTTGAAGAAATAACATCTGAAAACTTCCCTAACCTTGGAAAGGAAAGAAATGCAGTTCCAGGAAACCCAGAGATTTCTAGATAAGTCCAAAGAGAACCACACCAAGATACATTATAATTAAACTGTCAAAAATTAAAGAGAATCTTAAAAGCAGCAAGAGAAACAATCTGTTATGTACAAGGGAACCCCAATAAGTCTATCAGATTTTTTAGCAGAAACTTTGCAGGTAGGAAGGAAGCAGCATAATATATTCAAAATTCTGAAAGAAACTGCCAACCAAGAATACTCTACCTGGAAAAGTTATCCTTTAGAATTGAATGAGAGATAAGGGGTTTTCCAGACAAGCAGAAGCTAAAGGAGTTTATCACCACTAGACCAGGCTTATAATAGATGTTAAGGAAACTTAAGGTAGAAAGAAAGGGTGCTACTTAGTGACCAAAAAAATCTCACTGGTAAATATAAACGTAGTAAAACTGAGAATAATACAGTGTTGTAAAAAGGTGTTAATAATCACTTCTAAAACTAGCATGAAGGTTAAAAGACAGAAGTAGGAAAAATAACTATAGCTACAATAATTTAATGTATGTACAAAATGTAAATTGTGACATCAAAAACAATGTGAGGGAGAGAGCAAAAGAGTTTTAGAATGTATTCAAACTTAAATTGTTATCAACCTAAAATATACTCTTATAAATACAGGTTGTTTTATGTGTAAGATTCATGTTAAACACAAAGCAGAACCTATAGTGGCCACACAAATGATAAAAGAATCTAAGCATATTACTACAAAAAAAAATCACCATCACAGAAGAGAGCAAGATAATATGAAAGGAACAAAGGAATTACAAGACATCAGAAAACAATTAACAAGGTGGCAATCTGTACATACTTAATAGTTACTTTATAAGTAAATGTACTAAATTCTCTAATCAAAATAGAGAGTGGACGAATGGATAAAAAACAAGTCCCATCTATATGCTGTTGACAGAGACTAACTGAAGATGTAATGATACAGATTGAAAATGAAAGAATGAAAAATGATTCCACACAAAGGAAAACTAAAAGTAAGATTGAGTAGCTATCCTTATATCTGACAAAACTGACTTTAAAACAAAGACTGTAATAAGAGACAAACAAGGGCATTACATAGTGATAAACTGGTCAATCCAGTAAGATGATATTACATGCTAATATTTATGCACCCAACATAGGAACACCTAAATATATAAAACCAATATTAGCATACTTAAAGGGATAAAATGACAACAATACAGAAACAACTGGGGACTTTAATAATTACCCTCACTTACCTCAATGGAAAGAGCATCCAGAAAGAAAATCAAAAGGAAACATTGGCCTTAAATGGCATTTTAAATTATGTTTTTAACAGATATATACAGAACATTCGAGCCAAAAGCAACAGAATACACATTCTTCTCAAGTGCACATGGAATATTCTCCATGATAGATCATATGTTAGACCACAAATAAGTCTTGATATGATTTCAATCTTCTTAAATTTATTAAGATATTTTCCAATCACAGTGGTATGAGACTAAAAATCAACTACAGGAGAGAACTGGAAAATTCACAAATATATGGAGACTAAACATGCAACTGAACAACCAGTGAGTTGAAGAAGAAATCAAAAAAGAAATTAAAATACCTAAGCAAATGAACTGGAATTCAACATACCAAAACATGGGATGCAACAAAAGCAGTTCTAAAAGGGAAGTTCATAGCAACAGATGTCTACATCAAGAGACAAGAAATTTCAAACAACCTAACTTTACACTTCAAGGAACTAGAGAGAAAAAAAGGAGCCTAAAGTTATAAGGAAATAAAGATCAGAGAGGAAATAAAGAGACTAAAATTACAGTAGAAAAGATGAAACTAAGAGCTGAAACTAAGAGCTGATTCTTTAAAAGGATAAACAATAAATCACACTATAACTAAGAGCTGATTCTTTAAAAGGATAAACAATAAATCACACTATAACTAGATTCACCAAGAAAAAAAGGACTCAAAATCAGAAATAAAAGAGAAAATATTACAACTGATACCACAGAAATACAAAGGATCATAAGAGACTGTTAGGAACAACTATAAGACCAACTAATTGGACAACCTAGAAGAAACTGATAAATTCCTAGTAACATAAAACCTACCAAGATTGAATCATGAAGAAACAGAACATTTGAAACAGACCTACTGCTAGTAAGTAGATTGAATCAGCAATCTAAAAACCTCCCAACAGAAGTCCAGGACCAGATGGCTTCACTGATGATTCTACCAAACATTTAAAGAATACTAATTCTTTTCAAGCTCTTCCAAGAAAACAGAGGAAGGAATATATCCCAACCCATTTGAGGATGCCAGCATTATCCAAATACCAAAACCAGACAAGAATGCCACAAGAAAACTCCAAGCCAATATCTTTGGTTAACAAAGATGCAAAAATCCTCAACAAAATATTAGCAAACTGAATTCAACAATACATTAAAAGGATCATACACAATGATCAAGTGGGATTTATTCCAGTGATGCAAACATAGTTCAACATCCACAAATCACTGTGATATGTCACAGTAATAAAATGAAGGATAAAAATCATCTCAAATGCAGAAACAGCATTTGACAAAAATCAACATCAATTTATGATTAAAACTGTCAACAAAGTGGGTATAGAAGGAATGTACCTCAGTATACGAAAGGCCATATATGACAAGCCCACAGCTAACATCCAACTATGATAAGCTGAAAGCTTTTCCTCTAAGATCAGAAGACTAGGATACCCACTCTCACCACTTTTATTCAACATAGTATTGGAAGTCCTAGCCAGAGAAATTAGGCAAAAAGAAATACAAGGCAACCAAATTGAAAGTGATGAGATAAAATTGTCACTATTTGCAGATGACATATATAGAAAACGCTAAAGATTCCACCAAAAAACGATTAGAACTAATCAGTAAATTCAGTAAAGTTGCAGGCTACAAAGTCAACACACAAAAATCATTTCCATTTCAAAATGCTAATAACAAACTACCAAAATGAGAAAACAAAAACAAACAATTCTATCGACAATTGCATCCAAAAGTATAAAAGTACCTAGGAATAATTTTAACCAAGTAGATGAAAGACCTATTTACTGAAAACTATAAGACATTGATGAAAGAAATCAAACACAGGAATATGAAGATATTCCATGCTCGTGGATTGAAAGAATATTGTTAAAATGTCCATACTACCCAAATCTACAAATTTAATGCAATCCATATCAAAATTCTAATAAAGTTTTTTTCACAAAAATAAAATCCTAAAATTTGTATGGAAGTACAGAAGACCCATAACAGCCAAATCAAACTTGAGAAGGAAGAATAGCACTGGAGGCATCATGCTTCCTGATTTCAAAGTTTATTGTCAAGTGATAATAATCAAAACAGTATGAGATTGGCATCAAAAAACGATACATAGGGCTTCCCTGGTGGCGCAGTGGTTGAGAGTCCGCCTGCCGATGCAGGGAACACGGATTCGTGCCCCGGCCCGGGAAGATCCCACATGCCGCGGAGCGGCTGGGCCCGTGAGCCATGGCTGCTGAGCCTGCGCGTCCGGAGCCTGTGCTCTGCAATGGGAGAGGCCACGGCAGTGAGAGGCTCGTGTAACACCAAAAAAAAAAAAAAATAGGGCTTCCCTGGTGGCGCAGTGGTTGAGAGTCCGCCTGCCGATGCGGGGGACATGGGTTCGTGCCCCGGTCCGGGAAGATCCCACATGCCATGGAGCGGCTGGGCCCGTGAGCCATGGCCGCTGAGCCTGTGCGTCCGGAGCCTGTGCTCCGCAACGGGAAAGGCCCGCGTACCACAAAAGAAAAAAAAAAAAAAAATAGACACATAGATCAATGGAACAGAATGGAGAGCCTAGAAATAAATCCACACATAAGATCAAGTAATGTACAACAAATAAGCCAAGAATATACAACAGGGAAAGGACGATATCTTTGATAAATGGTGTTGGGAAAACCAGACAGCCACATGCAAAAGAATGAAACTAGATCACTATCTTACACCATACATTCAAATCTTTAACTCATTTTGAGTTAATTTCTGTGTAAGACCTGAAACCATAAAACTCCTAGAAGAAAACAGTAAGATCCTTGACATTGGTCTTGTTGATGAATTTTTGGATTTGACACTAAAAGCAAAAAACCAAACAAAAACACACCCACAAAACATAAGTGGGACATCAAACTAGAGAAGCTTTTGTACAGCTAAAACAAAAAATAAAAAGGTAACCCTCTGAATATTTGCAAATCACATCTCCTGAGGGTTTAATACCTAAAGTATATAAAGAAGTCATAAAACTCAATGGCAAGTATTCAATAAAATTTTAAAAGGGGCAGAGCATATGAAACATTTTTCAAAAGATGAGACATTTTTCCAAAGATGACATTTATATGGCCAACAGGTACTTAAAAAATGCTCAACATCAGTAATCAGAGAAATGCAAATCAAGACTGCAAATGAGATACTGCCTCACACATTTCAGAATGGCTGTTATCCAAAAGACAACAAGGGCTTCCCTGGTGGCGCAGTGGTTGGGAGTCTTCCTGCCGATGCAGGGGACGCGGATTCGTGCCCCGGTTCAGGAAGATCCCACATGCCGCGGAGTGGCTGGGCCCGTGAGCCAAGGCCGCTGAGCCTGCGCGTCCAGAGCCTGTGCTCCGCAACGGGAGAGGCCACAACAATGAGAGGGCAGCGTACCGCAAGAAAAAAAAAAAAAAAGACAACAAATAAATGTTGGTGAGGATATGGAGAAAAGGGAACTCTTGTGCACTGTTGTGGGAATGCAAGTTGGTACAGCCACTGTGGAAGACTGAATGGAGGTTTCATAAACAAAACAAAACTGAAAATACAACTAGCCAAGATCCATTTATCCACTTCTGGGTATTTTTCTGAAGGAAACAAAAGTGCTAAGTGGAAAAGATATCGACACTCTCCCATTCATTGCAGCTTTAGTTACAATAGCCAAGACATGAAAGCAACCTAAGTGTCCAGTGACAGGTGAATATGGCGATGTATAATGGAATATTATTTAGCCATAAAAGAAGGAAATCCTGCCATTTGCAACAATATGGATGACCCTTGAGGGCATTATCCTAGATGAAACAAATCAGAAAGATAAATACTATAAGATCTCACTTATATGTGGAACTTTTTAAAAAAGAACTCAGATACAGAGGATACATTGGTGGCCTCCTGGGACTGGTGTTGGGGGCTGGGGAGTTGAACGTGGTAGAAAAATAATCACAGTCTTACAGTTATAAATAAGTCCTGGAGATGTAATGTACAGCATGAGGAGTATACTTAACACTGTATTGTATAATAAAGTTACTGATAGAGCAAATCTTAAAATTCTCATAAGAAAAAATATTTAACTGAGTGGTGATGGATGGTAACTAGACTTACTGTGGCATTCACTTAGCAATATATATAAATATCAAGTCATGTTGTACACCTGAAACTAATACAATCCTATATGTCAATAACATACCAAAAAAGAACTGCAATACTTTCCTGTGTGCTCAAACACACCACAGCCAGGAAAACAAACACAAAACTACCACACAACTGTTTAGGTAGTGGCATTTTGACTGTATCAAAAGGAACAAATAGAATTTATATTTTGTTGGTTATATTCTGACCCTAACATCTTGAGTATACACTACAGAAAGACAAGTATAAAATTCTAAACCTAGCACAGAAAGCCTCTTATGAAGAGCATGGGACTTTTATGCTGTTATTGCTGAGATGACTTTAAAACTTTAAAAAAAAAAATTGTGATTCTGAGCATTGTTTTCATCCAATGTAAATAAAAGACTAAAGTCCAAACTAGGTAAGGACCCTTTATTTTGGTAATTCAGTATTATTGATAATAGCTGTATATTTTTCTTCCCCCAAGTTAGACTAGATACTACTATGAGGATATTACTCTATTTTGCCATTTTACTGAGCTTCCAGGAAGCTTCTTACATGTCTTTAATCTCATGTATATGTGATAAGGTCATTTTAATTTTGAGAAAGGAAACTACATGTATCAAGAGCCTTTCATTTTCACATTTATGTGTTGTCAACCAAAATAATAATTCAGCATTCCCAGTTCATTTGGGGATGGAAATTCAATCAGAAAGATTCAGTAAAATATTTATTTTAACAAAATTGAGATTTTCTAAAAAATGTAACTCATCAAGTTAACATTTTCTACAACCATTTTGTATTCCCTTTTGTCTCAAATATTTCGTTTATTTTTATCCGTACTTCCTTTGTTTAGTATCACTTCTCAGAATATAATAATTTAAAATATTTTTAAGTCACACAGCTTAGACATTCATAAACAGCAAAATATCAAATCACACACAACCATCATAAGCACATAATCTGTAACTTACTAATAAAGCTGTTTTACTTTTCACACTTAGAGATAGCAATATTTTACAAGCAGCTAAAAGGTAAAATGTTATGTTTTGTCACATTAAAACCAAAGAAATAGAAAGGAGATTTAATTGATATACTACTTTCACACACAAGCTGTACAGGTTAACAGTAAAGTCACTGCTCTAATAACTGTACTAAGTTTATGTGAATTTCCCCTTGAACATGTTCATGCTGTTTACATTAAAAAATATTGTGCAATTTTCTTGGCCATGCAAAAAGGTAATTTTCATTGTAGGCTTATAGCATTAGAGATACAAGCAGAATAGCATACTACTCTTTTTGAACCAAAAGAGCTTTGGACAGAAGCCAAATCACAAAGATCCAAAAGGGTCTTGTCCAGGTCCAAGAGTAAATGTCTGATACAAATTTTAGCAGCATTTCTCTTACTCAATGCCATTAGTGTGTACCCCGCCCCAAAGTATTCCGTATAATGACTTAGTAATTTTATTTGGCAGGCAGATAATTAGGGTGACTTTTCACATAGAGGTAAGACCACTGTCCCTCTAAAAGCTATCTGGAGGACTCAGTCACTCAACAACTAGTCCCTTTGATGCTTTTAGCTGTTATTCATATTATCTGAATTATGTTTCATCTCTCTGGACATTGTTCAGACTTACAGTATCAGTGCTAGTATATAGTGCCTTTCTGAGAATTAGGAAAATTACCTCTGTCCTTGGATGTTGAACGTGATGAAAAGATTTAAAAGACACCTGTATCAATCATTGCTGTTAGACAAACCACCCAAAAGCTTATGGCTTAAAACACCACCAATTTATTTTTTCCCCTGATTCTGTGGGTTGGCTGGGAGACTCCTCAGCTGGTTTATCTGGCTTTCCTTTTGAGAAGGCATTTACTGGCACACCAGCTGAGGTGGAAGTTTCTAGATGATCTCTCTCCCCTGTCTAGTAATTAGTGCTGGGTGTGGCCTAGGGCACCTGGCTTCATCCTTCACGCAGTCTCTCATTCCCCAATAGCCTAGACTGGTTTCTTTATATGGTGTCTTAGAGTAGTGATTCAAGAGGGCTAAGTAAAAAGCCGCAAAGTCTACTGAGGGCCAATTCACAAAATGGCATTTCTGCCACTTCCTAAATTAGTCAAAGCAATATATAAGACCAGCAAAGATTTAAGGTTAGGGAAATAGACTTTACCTTTTGATGCAAGGAACTGCAAAATTATGTTGCCCCATTTAAAAGTTTTAACAATGCTCCTTTGGGCTGACACAGCATTGTGGACTATTGTTCATTTCAAAGAAGATGCTGTCTCCTCCAAATGCACCCAGCTGTACAGCAGGATACAAGAGTGAAAAGCAGAGTAGGGATGAGCTTGAGTCCTGACTGTTCTCTTGGCTGGACATCTTTGTTCAGTGTACAACTTGAGCAACTCTGATGACTCAGCATGTCCCCTTATATTAATTCCAGAAAGTTGATGGATAGTATTAAGACATTTTTATGAGGAGGATACGCAGGGAACCAGATAACTCTAGTACAAAGCATCTGGGTACAAGAGAGGTGATAATTTTATTTTGTGCTAATAATATTTTGAATATTGTATATATTTATAGGTGTCAAATATTTCTTTACATAGTCAAAGTAGAGTAATGAAAAGGGCATTGAAACTGTGATACATGATTAACAACTCAAACAACTGAAGGTGTTAAATCTTATAAAAACTCAAGTGGCTCTGTACTATATGGCTTCGCCTACATGAAATTTGATCATTAGGAAAAGTCATTAGACTAATCTGTAGCACACAGATTACTAGGGAATTCAAGGTGCATATAGATATAGTACTCACATTACTTGATGCAGGGTAAGTGCTAAATTAGGACTTGAGGACTGAATGAAAGAATTAATGAGGAATTCCTTAGGAACTCTGATTTTGATTCAGCATTACATGGGTTAAGCTTTATGAAGATTAATTATTTGACAATATTTGGGGAAGGCAGCAGTCTCTCAATACTATCACAGGAATAATTCAAACAATAAAGTCATTTGTAATAAGGAGAGAAAAGATAACTACAGTAAAAAAAAATTTCTTCAAACAGTAAGTTTCTCTAGAAGAATAAACAGGAATCTGTTAGTTGTTAAATTACAGAGGGAATTATGAGTCTGAGGGACAAAGAAGGGTTAAACAGTTTTCATGTATACCCTTCAGAAATTTTTGAAGTTTGCACCATAAGCATGTATTACATAACATACAGACTTACTGAAGCAGTGAGATTACACTGCTTACTGATCAGTGTACACTTACTGAGATTTGCAGAGTATTTCAGCTCTTACATTTCCCAATTTATACTTATTCAACTCACAAGTAGACCACCTGACCTCTTCAAATGTTTCCTTTACTTAAAAAAAAAAAAAAAAAAAGATAAAGTTAACCAACATGCAAGAGGCTGTGAACTTGAAATGCCCCCTACTTCAGCTAAGGGTAGAAAGTTTCTGCTGAGTCATTGCATTCTCCAATTCCATCACACAAATTCTGGCCTAGGTAGAGACCCAAGGGGAAGTCACCGGGCTAATATATTTCAATGCATATAGCTAATTGGCATGTATGTGGCTTTACTCTGTGACCCTGGCCTCATTAGAATCAATCTCTAATCACCTTAGAGGGTTGGTTACTGCTTATCAAGTGGAGTTCCGTCTTTTAATGCAGAGAGGTAAGGTAACAAAAACAACAGTTCTTTACTTTGATGGGAAGAATGGCTATAAGAACCGATAAGAATAGATTTTCCCAATTTAAAAAGATTCCCCCATAACTAGTTCAATCACATACTGAAAGAAGAAAAGTCAAATCTGTAAAAGGCTACCCAGAATAAAGATAGGAGGAATTCAGTATTCTCTAGTTAGTACCACCCCAATGATAAACTAGGGTCCAGCTGGAGAGGTGTGAACTTTAACTTGCTTTTCTGGATACCTTATTAATCCAGATTTATTCTTTTTTTAATCAGCTAGGTGAATATCTCCTTACTGGTTAAACAGATGTTATAAACAAACTACTAACAATAGGGATAAAATGTCAAGCTAACAAATTACATACCCTATTGTGAAGGTTGATAACCACGTATCACCAGCCTTTCTAAATAAACAAAGTATTTTTGCAAAGGCTGAACCTGCTCACACATGCATACTACAAATTCTACAGGATAAAGATCACTTGTCATGTTTATCATAGCCAGTATACAAAGCTTTGGGAAGATCAAAATTCAGAAAGACCACCTTTTCCATAGTTGCACAAAGTTCAAGCCCACTAACTATGAAAGGATGAGAGCTATAATGTAGAACATTAAAAAGTTACAGTGATAGCATTTGTTAATATTTTATGTAGTCATTTTTCTGACTGTGCATGCGTATAGGTAGGCAGTAGCAGTGGGTGGTGGTCGTGGTTGTGATGGGAGTAGTAGCAATTCTGGGAGTGTATTATTTTGGAAAGACTCACTTATAATTCTACCCAATAGTATTAAGTACCTTATTTTTGCCACCCACAGTGCTAAGTGTGTAGGAGAATAACTAGCTGTGGGTAATTTAGCTACATCATTTGCCATTGTAGAGCTTACAATGTAGTTACTTACTGTAACAGGAAATTCTTAGAATAGATATCTCTATGGTGATCACATTAAACCCTAAGCTCATTAGCAACGAAATAAAGAAATCAGGACAGGCATCAGCCTGGAGTCTCACATCATACAGTGTCAATTATAAGATAACCCTGGGTTTAAGTCCTATTCCTGCCCTTTACCAGCTGTGTAATCTTAAAGTCCTTTTTTCTCTAAACCTTTGCTATATAATGTGAATAATGGTAGCTTCAAAGGATTGTTGGGCTGATTAAATGAGATAAAACATAAAACGCTTATAGTAGTATCTGGCTCAATAAATATTAGCCTTTTCTACCTTAGTGCATAGTATTGATAAAGATCATTCTAAAGGTTGGAATGGATAGAGTATTTTGGACTCTAACAGTATGAGGATTCTTGTTTGTCCGTATCCTTGGCAAGATTCTATATAACTCTAAATTTTGCAAAATGGATGTGACATTGGTTTTGACTTCCATTTCTCCAATTACTTGTGAAATTGAGCATCGTTTCATAATTTTCTTACCCAGATAGGGTTCGGCTTCCGTGAATCAACTTTTCATATCTGTTATCCATTTTTCTGCGGTTTTTCCTACCTTCTTGTTGATTTACATGATACCCTATGTTTTAAATATTAAATCCATACTACTTCCAGATGTCAAATGCTGTTTCATTCTCATTTTAAATTTCATAGCATACTGGATTGAAAATAAAACCTTCTTGTAATCAAATCCACTATTTGCCTTTGTTATTTGCACTTTTCATGAATTGTTTTAGAAGATAACCTCTCATCTATGTATATTGTCCTTGGTTGTTCTACCTCTCATCTCTTATGTATATTGTCCTTGGTTGTTCTACCTCTCATCTCTTATGTATATTGTCCTTGGTTGCTCTACCTCTCATCTCTTATGTATATTGTCCTTGGTTGTTCTGTTTGTGGTTTCAACTTTTATTTTTAGGTCATGAGTTCATTTTAGAGTTTTTCTTCATTTGTGTTAGAAGTAAGACTTTTTCCCCATAGATGAAGCCAATTTTCTCATCGTTATACACTAATCCATTCTTGGCCCACACTGATTAACAATGCCACACCTATCATATACCAATCCCTATGCATATACATCTGATCTAGGCTTATTCTTCAGCTCCATTGTCTGTTAGTTCCTTCATGTGTTTATGTCACCGTTTTTATTCCACAGCTATTCACATAGCATGTCATATCTGGCAGGACAAGTCCCTCCTATTTGTTATTTCCTGTTTGTGTATTGTTATAAGATTTAGATGCAGTTTGACAAAATTTCTACAAAATAATTGCTAAAATTTCAAATAAGATTTGATGGAATTTATAGTTTAAAATATACAAAATTAACATCTTAAAATTAACACCACGTATTAGTGACATTTCTTTATTCTTTGAGTTCTAAGAGTTTTAGATGTTTCTTAATGGCCTTGTTTTTCTTTAGAAATTTAAAGTATCCATGAATTAACCACTGAGTGGTATTTTACATTATATTTTTAAAAATGGATGGTTTGTAAAACTGTCAATTATATAATTTAATCTTTTATCTAGCAAGCTTCCTGAACTGGCTTGTCTGAAATATGTTAAATCTATAGGATCTTCTGTGTGGGAGTGTCTATCACCTTTAAAAATGACACTTTGGTTTTTTTCTGTAACTATTCTTGGGATAACTCCAGGATAAGAATTGTCATAATTTTAATGTACTTTATTAGTATTTCATTGAGAATTCATATCTCTAGTTAATAGGGCAATTACCTTAGTTTATTATAACATCCTTATATTTGGGAAGTGATCCAAGAGTAGGGGGAGAGAGAGAAGGAAAAGCCAAAAAAAAAGGTTTCAAAGCTACTGCTGTGGGAAATGGGGACCAATTCTACTCTAGCTCCCCTGAGGTGTACAGAATGTCTTCCAGAAATATCTATTTGTAGGTCAGGTGAATGTCTGCCAGATTGCTTCTCTGATGGATCAAGGTTTGACTTCATGAGTGCTAAGTCCAACACTTGGTAGGCTGCGTTTGCATGAGGATCCAGCAGACATTTAATGCCTCGGTTAGTCTCAGGATAGAAAGCATAAAAATGGTCAGCAAGGGAAGTGGCAGATGGGTCTGAGCTTGAATATCTGCTACTGATATCAGAAGTGAGCTGAGGGGAAGTGACATGGGGACACCAAAGGCCTTTGCTATCATCTACTCCTTTTCTACTCAGATCCACTTGTGTTCACTTTGGTCTGTTTTGTCACTGAGTCTTTAAACTTGAAGTCAGCCTTAATGTATATTAAAGCCAAAATGCAAGCCAATCTGTAACAAGCTACAGTCAATACTTCTGTAACTGACTTGAGGCTCTTAATTGTATTGATCATCTTTCTCTTCGACTACCCTTTTTAGACTTCTTATCCATAACTAGCATTTCTGCTTCTCCACGTAACTTTCCATGTTGGGGTTGTCTTGACCTTCAACCCTGATGTCTGAACCCTCTCTGATCAGTTTGTTCATGGTTCCTGTAATTGGCTATTCATCATTACCACCAGGCACAGAAGCACCAGAAGCTGCCCCAGAGTTTCCTTATAAAACAGTATAAGGGTATTTACAAAGTTAAACAAAATATATTACCAGATAATTAGTGTTGCAAATATTTATACTTCATATACTATTTACATGATTCTACTTAAAGTACCATGAGAATTTTGTTATGAAACTTGTTTAGACAACAGTATTTGTCTGCTGATCATTTGTGGTTCATACAGTTTAACTTGAACATATTGTTGGATATTTTAAAAATTTATATTAACATTTGTTAATGTTTTTGTGTATATTTATTAAAATATTTTATTGTAGAAGTACTAGGCCAAAGAGAATGGACTTTTTACAATTTCTAATACATACTGTCTATTGCAAATACACATCCTTCAAGGTTTTACAAAAGACCTCTTGATATTTGAGTCCTTTAAAGGACAATGTAATAAAGGTGATAAGTCAGAGCAAAGAAAAGTAGTACACATTGTGAAAATTTTAATGAGCTGATTTCCTTATGGAAACTTGCAGCATATAAAATATGCCAGTTTTTTTTTCTTTCAGAGTAGATGGGCACAAAACTCAGTTCAGAAAGCTAATAAGACCTTACTCCAATCAGCCCTTGACTTGGCACCAGCGTGAATCTGTGTTAATGAGCATCACTGCAGTGACCTGGCATTAAGGTTAATTTTACTCCTTTACCACTTTCCATGAATTAAGTAAAAGAATCTTAGAATGACAAGAATTTTATAATAGTTTGCCTTATTAAATTTCCAGGTCTAGAGGTTACTTCCTGTTATTTCTTAAGTTTAGATCCATTTCTTGGGTGAAAAGAAAACATCACAAAGAAAACAAAGTACTGATAATGCAGAAGTCTTAGAGTGGTCAGTGCTCCAGTTTGCATCCTTTTCAATTCACTTCCTAGGATTATGCTTATTACATATCCAAATAAACCGTGACAAAAAAAATCAGTGACTTAAATGTTTCCAAATATTTCTACTTATTTTTTCCACTTTTATTGGAGCACTTTGGAATTTCAGAGGCACAAAAAACCAAGAATTAGGAAGTTCTAATGTCAATCTAAATTTTAATATTGCTTTGAAAAATGTCTCCTCTACATATTTTTCCAACCAATAGTAATTTAAGATAAATCCCTCTTGGTCTTCTCAAAGTATCTAACTGCTCCTTTCTATCTCATTCAGTAAATCAGTACATATTGTCACTTGTAAAATATAAGGCATTTTAAAAAGTGCTCTCCTAGTATTTCCTAAAAATTGTTACAGCCAAGAATAAGTTTAAGTGACCTACCTATTTTCATAAAACGGGGTAGATGCTGAAACAAGACTAAAAGTATGATCTCATCTTCCATATTTTCCAGACAATTGTTAAATTTCAAAGGAACACTGCTTTCCAGCTATTACAAAAATGTTTGTAAAAAAAGAAATGATGCTCAAGACATTTTACAGGGCATAAAAATTACTTCTCCCACATTTTCTAAAATTTAAGCACGCTGCATTTTTATCAGAAAAATTATATGTACTACCTCAGTTTAAAATTCAGTGGCAATTTACTCGTTTGAAAGTTGATTATTGTAAGCTTGATTTTTACTGAAGGTCTCTATAAAAAATCATGTAATACTTTACATATTTCAAGTTTACTTCTGATGAGAATAATTTTATACATGTTTTTAAGGATCAACATGACAAATTCCATGAAGAATGTAATGAAGCATTAACGTTCAAAATACTTTGAATCTTCTAATTCACAGATTTTCTAAAGACCATTGTATTCTTTTTTCTTGACTTCTAGGAAGCAATAGGAACTACGCCCTAGTCCCCTTCTCGAACACCCAAGTGTCCAAGCAGAACTTTTCCTTAACTACAGGTGTCAAACTATGGCTCTTGTCATATCCAGCCTTCTGTTTTAAAAAAAATTTTTATTGAAAAGTGGCCACGTCCTTTTACGTACAGTCAATGACCATTTTAGTGATACCACTGTAGAGTGGGAATACTTGATATAGACCGCATGGCTTGAAAAGCAAAACATGTTTACTCTTTATCTTCTTACAGAAAAAGTTCATGACCACTGAATTTACTGTATAGGGAACTCTGCTCAGTATTCTGTAATAACCTAAACGGGAAAAGGATTTCAAAACGAATAGATACACGTATATGTATAACTGAATCATTTTGCTGTACACCTGAAACATTGTTAATCAACTATACTGATATAAAAAAAATTAAAATTAAGTATACCCATAAAGAGTAAATTAACCAAATGCTTTGATTCAAATTAGCTTTGTAAGAGTACTTTCTTCCTAACGCCTAGATAAGGTCAGCACCATGAAGAGTTGAGAGTTTAAATAAGGTTAGGGGAAAAGATAACTCATTTTGCAGTGTATCATGAAATACCTTGGGAGAGGTTAGTTCTGAATAGGCTGCAGAAGGAAGCAATGAGCAATCGAAAATCACGAGGACACCATGAATATGGAAGATGAACCAGAGAGTAGCAGAGGAATGAAAAGGAACATACAAGTGAACGAAAGGCTAATTGCAACTACTTAAAAATTTGCCTACCTGAAAGTTGCTAAGAGAGTAGATCCTAAGTGTTGTCACCAGAAAAAAGAAATGGTAATTATGTGACATGATGATACTTTTGGCTAAACCTAAGGTGATATTCATTTTGTAATATATACATATATCAACACATGTACACCTGAAACTTATACAATGTTATGTCAATTATATTTCAATAAAGCTGGAAAATGTCAAAAGATTTGCCTTATATTTGCTGATTTTGTACTCATGTGCTTATGAAGGTATTTTTAAACTAAAGGCTGCCTATATTTTTGTATAATAGATGGAGAATTTTTTAAAAATTTATTAAAAGAACATTGATTGCGCTGAATTATCTGTTGTCAACTTGGCATCAGCACCACCTCCTTAAAATAAGGTTTCCTTTGAGTCACAGAAAACAGGTACTTTGTTTTGCATAACTGCCTTTCCCTGTGGTTCCAGGTTAGAATTTCCCAATGGAAGATACCCACACAAGATCTGGAAGCAGGAAGAGAATATTAAAACTAGAGACAGGTGGCGCTAGATGTATGGACAGACACGAGATCTATGGAATAACTCGTGAGTTTGTGGAAACCACTGTTTTACTGCTTCAGATTGAAAGAACTAGGGAGACATCTCCAGAGACTGAGATTTGCTGCAGTTTCCTGATAAGCCTGTGGGACCATCTTCACTGATGCTTCAGACTAAGGAATTGTCACTGACTTTTGCTTTTCTAATGGCTGTTTAAGCCCCTGATCTATATATTCAAATATCTAGAATATATTGAGTAGCTTCTATTCTCCTGAACTGACTTTTAGTAATAGATGTGTATCTAGGAAAAAAGAAATGTAGAAATGAAAACTGGAAGTTGTTCACTGATTTGATTAGATTTGAAGCTAATTATGAGCTCACAGCCAGTACAAGATAGGTCACTGGTGGGGGGGGCAGTCATAGCTTACAGTAGCAGATGGTAATTAAATGATCACTCAATGTTGCCTGAGCACAAATGCATAAGGAAAGGATTTGGGAGATTAAGTGGCTATTGCAATAGTATAATGGGCATAAAACATTCAAGACTATTGTATAGGGTAGGCTGACTATTCCTTAGTCTACAGCAGAACTTGAAGAAAATAAATGACAACATCTGGGCTTTAAATTCCTAGTTCCTTTCACAAGTAGAAAACCCAAGAACTTCTATGACTCAAAAAAAGTTCTTTTTCACGTGGCTAAGGCCAAATTTTTTAAAACAAAATAAGGTCTTACTCCGCGGGTGGCTGAATTATAATGCAGTCACAGCTTTGTCAATTGTCTATGTTAGCATTAATGTGTTACTGAGGAAACAGTGGAATCATAGGGATTGGAAGGAGGCAATTTAGGCATATTCCAATGAATCTGAGTATCTTTGAACCCCCAAATATGGATGAGATACCACAGAAACAATCTCTCACCTTCTGAGGAAGGTGGTCACCCCTTGCCAGAGTACTGGGCCATGGGTTGAGTCAGTGGTTGCTCATGTTTCAAGACCCACATGAGCCCTTCTTCCTTGATTTGAGGACTTTAGCTAAACTCAAAATTCAAGCTGTTTTGAGGTAGACATGTCTGATCTAGAAGGATGCTCATACACACAAGATACAAGGTTTTGCTAATATATACCAGCAGAAACTGGGGTGGGAGATGAGTGAGAGAATGGATTTTAAGGGAACTAGACCAAAGAAGGGTCATAATGTATCACAGAATTTGACCAGTCCTATTGGTACACAAAACAGAATTCTGGACTTTTAGCTCAAGTATCTGGAAGCGGTTTCTAAAGTGCTTGCTTGACTGAAATCTCTTCTCAATAGTGAACTCTTAGATGTTCAAGGTAACAGGAGATGTGAGTACAGTGTAGAATCAGGAATAAAAAATCGTGGAGAAGTAGAACTATCAAACTTACTATTTAAGATCTGCTTAAAAACGAAGGATGCTTCCCAGAACATTAAGAGGATACCCTCTCCATCAAGATATTGAACTATACATTAAAGATGGGGACATCAGCGTACTTGAACCCCTCATGGGTGGCTACCCTCGCCAGGCCAAGGATGACTGCTGGAGATGTCACCTTAGAAAGAGACTTCTGGAATTCAAACTTGGTGATGTGATTCTAACATGATAGAGGCCAAGGGGTGACACTTAACTGCCAGAGACATGGTAGTCATGGTTACCACAGTGGGCCATGGGGCTGCAGCGGTAATCACACAAAATTGGACCACATTGCTCTTCGGTGGTAGCTAGTTAATCATGGTCCCCTTGAGCTACAGTTAATGAGCAATCAAAACTTCCTGATTGGTCAGTCTAAGTTGAAAAACAATTCAATCTTGAATTGCAAAGACTAATATTCCTGATATGCAAAGAGCTCCCAAATATCAAAATATCAGTAAAAAGTGGCAAAATATATTCGTAAACAGTTCACAAAAGAAATGCATTTAGAAATCTCCTTGTAGATTATTACCAGCTGTCTTTCAGAGCTATAAGGTTTCACAGTGTTTTATATCAGTTCTAAATCAGAATTACATTCAACCAATTTTATGCTTTTCATTTATTGATCAATATTTTGATGAGGTTCTGTAACTAGTGGACTACATTCAATTCAAATTATGCTTGCATTTATTTGTATGGAAATATTTGTTCTAATAATGCATCTACTTAACTGAAATAATGCTGCTCTTTGGGGTAATAAAGCAACTTAAGAGCCGGGGTATATGAAGACATAGTGATCAATAAATCATTTCTTCTTTAATAAGTAACTTTCAGTTAATCATGTTGAATTTTTAAGGGAAACTCAATCACACCTTCACCATGTTTGGGAGAAATAGTACAAGAGTAGTACATGGAGGCCAAAATACCATCAATACTCAAAAATGGGACAGAGGGTATAGTCATCTGTGCAAGAATGACTGAACTTCAGAATTAGAGAAACCCAACTATCTAGTCCTAATGTGGCTGTGAATGCAACATGTCTCTCAACATGCCTCTTCACATGGGGAAGGAGCCTGATCCTAGACCTATAGAAAGGAAGACAGCTGGCTGAAGAAGAATCTGAGATGAACTGAATACACCTGGTTAATCCTGCCTTCTAAATTTATTACTCAAACAAATCACCCTTCTTTGGAGGAATGTCTATTTAGATCTTCTGCCCATCTTTTGCTTGGCTTGATTTTTGATATTAAGTGGTATGAGCTGTTTGTATATTTTGGATATTAACCCTTTGCTAACGGCTATCACCAAAAGTCTGCAAAGAATAAATGCTGGAGAGGGCAGGGAGAAAAGGGAACCCTCCTACACTCTCAGTGGGAATGTAAACTGGTGCAGCCCCTATGGAAAACAGTATGGAGGTTCCTTAAAAAACTGAAAAATAGAACTACCATATGATCCAGCAATCCCACTCCTGGGCATATAGAATGAAAAGATGAAAAGTAATTTGAAAAGTTACGCGCACCCCAATGTTCACAGCAGCACCATTTACAATAGCCAAGACATGGAAGCAACCTAAGTGTCCACCAACAGATGACTGGCTTAAGATATGGTATACACAATGGAATATTACTCATCCATAATAAATAAAATATTGCCATTTGCAGCATCATGAAGACCAAGAGAATATCATACTAAGTTAGAAAAGCAAATATTATATGCTATCATTTATATGTGGAATCTAAAAAGTAATATAAATGAATCTATATATGAAATAGACTCACAGGCATGGAAAACAAACTTATGGTTACCATAAAGTGGGAGGGATAAATTAGGAGTATGGAATTAACAGATACAAACATACACAAAACAGATAAGCAACAAGGATTTACTGTATAACATAGGGAACTATATAATATCTTGTAATAACCTATAATGGAAAATAATCTGAAAAAAGTATGTACAACTAAATCACTTTGCTGTATACTTGAAACTAACAGTATTGTAAATCAACTAAACAATTAAAAGAATCATTTTACCCTTGAGGCCACACCCTGAATTTCCGTCACAAATTATGTTGTCACATTGTCTAATACAAATCAAATATTTTGCAAGAGGTTAAGTGACATCAAGATATGCCAATAAAATGGGTAAATGTATAGAGAGCCTCCAAAATAAAAAAAAAAACAGTAACAGAAAGGTCCTAAATATAAACTTCTTTCATTGTCATACTCCTAGGAGGAATGTTCCAACATTAGGTATCCCTGAAAGAAGTTCCTAACATTACAGTATATTACCACCTTCTATTAACCTTCTGTACTAAAAGTACAAAGTAGTAAGTCCTCTCATCTTATTCTCTATCAATCTCAGCTAGATCTATTCTTTGCACTTAGGGTAGATTCCAGGGTGTTTTTCTTTTTCTTTTCTTTTTTTTTCAATAGATGTAGGTGGTCTATGGCAGTAAAGAGAGTAGCTCCTTTAAATCAGAAGCTAAACTAACACCAGGTACCCTCTTTTTAGACAAACCAAATGGTTAACTGACCCCATGTTCATCTAATTTAGAAAAGCCAAACTCAAGTTCCTAAAGGTGCTGTCTCAGACTAAATTATATTTCCATAATACCCAGCACCCTGCCCCAGAGACACAGCGGCATTCAGCAGGAAGAGAGAAAGTCGTCATGTTTTGAACTTCACTGGGATGCCACTCAGTCTGTGTGTGTATAATTAACTCAAATAGGAGATTCTTTGCAAGGAGATACTTTAGCATCACTCAATACCATGTTTCAGGAGGGAGGAGGTTGGGGTATAAGCAATACACACACACCACTACCTCCTCTTTCACTAAATGGCATTTTAAATTGTTTCCTTCTTGAAATGTTTATAAATTGACAGCCCCCAGGACTTATTTGAGATGCTTCTTTCTCCACCAATTCTAGCCAAAACATCTTAGTTGTTTCTGTTGTTTAACGTTTTGCTTCTGGTGCTCAGGAAATGATTTGTCTAGTGAAACAGCCTTCACAATATCTTGGGATTAGACCTTACCGGTTCTGTGCCCTAGCCACCACCTCTTGCTATGGCAAAATCTAGGCCAGGAATTCTTTACCTGAATTATTAAGACCACTGGAAAGTCACTTGAGGCACTTAAACTAAAACTTAAAAACAGGTTCTGAATCCAGAGATTCCTACTTAGTTGGATTGTTTTACCACCTGGGCAGATCCTCAGGTGATTTTAGTATGCAGGCAAGTTGAAAACCACAGGTGTAGTCTCTTTAAACCTGCCCCCAATGATGTTCATCACTTCAAACACCTGGAAAGGTCAACTGGCATGATTTCAACTGGAAAAAAAAATCACTGCATGGATTCCTGAGATGAAGTAGCTGCTACTTCTGAAATCTGTTTCTCAGATCAGTGTGGATCCATACTTCAGCTCCCCAAGGCCTTCTTTCTCCCCTCCATTTTTGATTCCACACATTTTCAGTCATTTTTACTCAAGAGACAGGAAATGCAGGTTTTATACATGTGTGTATAGGTATCACGTTGAAACTCACAAAATTAGTCACCAGTTTTCACTCTCAGACCCCACCTCCAGCCATGTTATTCCAAGGTTTATCACAGACCGTTTTCTTCTCTGGCTCTAAGTCTAAATTTGAGGGGCAGCTGATCTAGTGCTTCGACTTTAGGTCTCAAACTAATGGTTTACAGCTAGAACTCCCTAGTGTTGTATATCAGAAGCCATCTTGGCAGTCAAGCAACAAGCGGCAAATCTTTTTCTATTTATCTTTCCTAAAAGATGTACAGACTGTCATCTTTCTCCTCTAAGAAAGTTTTCAATTTAGTCTGCACATATATTACCTGAAGCACTTTTAAGTGTCTCCATGCCAGGTCACACCTCAACCATTCACATCAGAATCTCTGGAAAGTGGAACAGCTTTTTAAAATCTCCACCACCCCCTCCATAACTGTGAAGCTATGCCCACATACCAAAGCCTCAAAGATATTCTCCTCACCTCAGGCTGAAGCCCTCCTGCAGCCTGTGTTTACTTAGGAGGCCACAAGCAGCCAGTGCAGCATATTATGAAAAGAGCTCCATGGGCAAAAAGGAAACGCCATGAGCTTTAGCCACCTACAGAGTTACACTATCGCCCATGGCAGGCCTAAAGACTTAGTGTCTTAGTTTCCAACCATCGCTATAACGATTTAGCCGAAAATTAGTAGTTTATAACAAATTAAACTTGTTTGCTTACAGTTCTGGAGGTCAGAATCCAAAATGGGTCTCCCTGGGCTAAAATCAAGGTCTTGGCAGGGCTGTGTTCCTTCTGGAAGCACTGTGAGAGGATCTTTCTTCCCTTTTCCAGCTTCCAGAGGCCAACTGCATTTCTTGGCCTGTGGGGCCCCTCCATCTTTAAAACTAGCAACCGCAACCGCGACCTGCTTCTACCCGCCACCTTCTCGACTCGCCCTCCTCCCTCTTCAATTTATAGGGATGCTTGTGATCACTTACATTGGGCCCACCTGGCTAATGCAGAGTACTCTCGAATGAGACACCACCTCACACCTTTCAGAATGGCTATTATTGAAAAGACAAGAAATAACAAGTGCTGGCAAGGATGTGGGAAAAAGAGAACCCTGGTACACAGTTGGTGGGAATGTAAATTGGTGCAGCCACTATGGAAAACAGTATGGAGGTTCTTTTATCTCTTCAATCATTTAAAATATTACTGTGGTACATTATGCTTCAGGTTGTTCTATTATTTTATTCTTAGGATATTATCCATCCAGAGTGTGGTCTCTACTGACTCATCTCATGGGAGATGCTTCTTGATGTGGATTTTATCTTTTATTGTGGGTTCATTTTCAATGTTCTACCTTTCATCATCCACACATTTGCGGTGCTATAAAATTAAGGGAAAACACTGCATTTGTTTCTACTGGGATTTCTAACGGTGTTACTAAAGCAGGGACAGTTTTTATATTAGTTTCAGGATTTGGCATTTACTTTAACATGTGAGAAGTTAAATTTTCTAGTTCACATCCACGCATGGAGGAGGCTTGAGATTTGTATTTAGCATGGAAGACTTCTCTATTTTCCAACCAGAGTTATAAGGAAAGACAGCTGCATTGTTTTCTTTGAGTCAATAAGTAGAATATTTTCATTTTCCTTTCTGAGACCACACGCTTTCCAAAATGACAGCTCCAAGTTTAGGTTCTTATAGTAGAAACTCAGGTGCCCTGCACAGATCCCCTTTACCACACCAGGATATCAATTCCCCAGCATGCTGAGAACTGATATCTGCCTCTTTTCCAGAAATTGCCTTTGGCTAGGGAGAGCCAGTCAACCTGAAAATTTATCTACCTGCCATCCCGTGCTGCAGCCAATGCCCCACTGGAGTCTCAGGCTATAAAAGCATAAACCCTTGTTCCAAGGGGTGGATCATTCTCTGCTATGCTTTATGTGCTAGAATCTTCGCTGTGGGTTGAGCCAAGGCTTTTCCTTTCCTGACCTGATTCATTTGCACTTTATAGGCTTTTCGTGAAGAGCATTCTTGAATAAACCATCTGCACCTGAATCCCTGACGCCAGCTCTGTTCCTAGGGAATCCAGAACACAGGCCCATTTCCAAGAAAAATTCTTACTACTCCCTTTCTCCATCCAAAGCTACTGTGGTAGCAGATCTGTAGTTTTTGCAAAATGGGATTGTTCTTTTTTTCAAGCTCAAGTTTGAAATTAATTTTGTTTCGTTGTTACATTTTTATCTAGCAGTCCTGGCTGTTTGGAATAGGCAATGAGTCTCGTATTAACTTATCCTGCTATGCTGCTACTTAAATCACAAAAAAAGATTCTCTATATCTAACTTCATTCTTAGTTTCTCTGGATAATACAGTTATATTTGTCCTGTGTAGTTCAAGCCATCTGTAAATTAGGATTAGAACTATTGCTTTAAGTATAAGTTTTCTGACATGTTAGAGTGAATCTCAGAGTACGGATTGGGGTTATTTGACCATATGAATCACTTCTGATTGAGACAAGGGGACAGAAAAAGAAGTATAATTACCTCCGTGCTGAGAATGGAAATTAGCGCAGCTTTTTTGAAAAGCAATTTGGCACTATGTACCACGGATGTTAAGCATACTCACACAATTGGACTCAATTCTACTTCTTTCCTAAGGAAACTTTTTTTAAGGAGCAAAATAGAAGGACAGCATGCATAAAATGGCAATGATATTTAGTGTTACCATAGAGAGTAATTAAAAACAACCTAAATGTTACCCAACAGATGACTGTAAAATAAACATAAAAATGCATAGCTGAAAATGAACCCAAGAGAGTTCTCTAAGTAATTTATCAGATTTAAAGAAGTCTCTGAGTTAGGGAGGCTCTGATCTATACTCAGACACAAAAGCAGGTAAGTTTTTTTGTAATCAACCTGATAAACAAATTGAACGAGTAACATTATGGTTGAAGGAGGCCAAAGGCACTTGAACAACAGATTCTGATTGATCAGTGCTATAAAAGCGTTCTCTGAATTGAACTTTCAGGATTGATAAATGGATAGACAAAAAAGTCATCCTAACAAGTCAGGTCATCACCATTTATTTTATGGTATTAAATGATAAATATGTTCTAGGAGATAAAATATAGCCAAAGATGAGTCCTAAGATCTGTTTCACTCTTAGGTTGGGCCAAAGTTGTTCCTTTAAATTGACATAAAGAGAAGTCCTGTTACTTAATTATAGTCTTAGTTGAACTCAGTATCTTTCTTTGTGCTTTTTCTCCCTTGTAAATATTTTCTTCTATTCTCTGGTTTTCAACATTTTGATTACTTTTTAAGGACTAACTCAAAGGTAACATATCCTATTAATAATTTCCTGGCAAAATTTCCTTTTATGCCACTATTGTGACATGTATGACAATAAAGTGTACTAATTTATCAATAAATACCTCTCTTTCCCCTACAGCAGTATTCAAGAGCTGACAACGTACTATGTCTTTATAACTGTGTGTCTAGTAAACAGTAGTAGTTAAATAAGATCTGAGTTATGTAAATTGAATTAAATGTAACATAATTGAATTTCATCCACAGAAATTTTAGCACTCCATTTTTGGTCATCATAATATATTACTCCTTCTTTTAAAGAACTGTGGTTGCAGATATTTGAGAGAACCACACTATGGAGAAACAGGGTTTCAATATTCCTTACAGTTTCAAGAATTGATAATAATTTTGTTGCTTTCCAGTACCTTCTTCTTTTGGACACTACTCACCCCCTGTTCCAAATATAGGGTTTTAGAGAGGCTGGCCATGCTTTTATATACATATATAGCTGAAATAAGATGGTATTAGAGAGCATCATAGCCACGCAAGATTCATTAACATTTTAAAATTCTTGGCAATGCGGGTGACCCATGTGTTCTAAGAATTTCTCTTGCTACCAGGCTTCTATTAACATTCTGCAACTTGTTTTCTCCCACTACCACTCTATGAAAACTGCTATAATATCAACAATTATAATATCAAGATTTGAGTACTTACTACGTACCTGCATGTTTTTTCCTAGAGCATTTATATGTAATGATTAATTCTCCAAAAACTGAGTAGGTAATTGTCTTTCGCATATTCTAAAATGTATTCATCTCCTATTTAATGCATTCTAGAAGAACAGTCATTTTAAACAGAAAATTTTATTATTAGAGAATATATCTCATTTATAAATAAAACTATCAATGACAAAGAGTGCTGCAACTTTTTAAACCACTCCTAGTTCATATTATAGTGAAACTGACTCCTCTATCTGTCAATTGGATATAAATGTAATATATTCTATCAACTGATATAGTAGTTAATTTTTTTTTTTTTTTTTTTTTTTTTTTTTTAATGCGTTACGCGGGCCTCTCACTGTTGTGGCCTCTCCCGTTGCGGAGGACAGGCTCCGGACGCGCAGGCTCAGCGGCCATGGCTCACGGGCCCAGCCGCTCCGCGGCATGTGGGATCCTCCCAGACCGGGGCACGAACCCGTGTCCCCTGCATCGGCAGGCGGACTCTCAACCACTGCGCCACCAGGGAAGCCCTAGTAGTTAATTTTTATTTGATTATATTTATTTAATTGGTAATTTTCTCTGTATTTTCTCGGTATGTTGCTAAATTTGAAATATATTACATTGCATTTTATGTGGATTTTCTATACCAGTGATGCTTTGCTTTATAAAGCATACCATGTATCCATATATGAATAAACGCTATAAAATAACTTCAGGTATATATTCAGGAAGTGTTTTTGTGTGTATTATTTACACATACACTATACACACATGCACACTGGAATATACATGCTTACCGTTTAAAACATTTCATTTAAAAGTAATACACAGAAAAGAGGATTTCACTGTGTACTCAAATCCACCAGGAAGAGGCTGACTATGACTTTTGGAGAAGGTGAGCAGAACTTGCCATTGATGTATATTATCAGTATTTGGTATATGAACAGAGAACCATCAAGCACTAAAAGAAATGGAGTAAATTTTAAGAGAGCAAAATACACGCAGTGATTGAGGCTTTTGGAAGTCCTGAGAGGCATGGTGCTGTGGACTTGGTACTTTAGTAGAGGCTGTTTTATTTGAACCGAGACACAGGCTTTTAGAAATGCACAGCTGTTTGTAATTCTGAAGCCTGAGAATGGTAGAAAAAAACGGTGCTCCTCCCACCCTGATCCTCAGAACCTGAAAATATGTTATGTTACATGGCAAGGAGGAGTTAAGGTGGCAAATGGAATTAAAATGGCTGATTAGCTTACTTTTATTTTTTTTTTTTTTTTTTTTTTTTTTTTTTATGCGTTACGCGGGCCTCTCACCGCTGTGGCCTCTCCCGTTGCGGAGGACAGGCTCCGGACGCGCAGGCCCAGCGGCCATGGCTCACGGGCCCAGCCGCCCCGCGGCACGCGGGATCCTCCCGGACCGGGGCACGAACCCGCGCCCCCCGCATCGGCAGGCGGACCCTCAACCACTGCGCCACCAGGGAAGCCCAGCTTACTTTTATTTAACAATTTATTTTTGGTCACTTTTCAAAATTGTTATAATTAACATACAATGTTATATTAGTTTCAGGTGTAAGCATAGTGATTGTATATTTTTATACTTTATAAAATGATCATTGCTGTAAGACCAGTTATCATCCATCACCATGCAAAGTTGTTACAAGATTATTGACTATATTCCCTATGTGTACATTACATTCCCGTGGCTTATTTATTTTATAGCTGTAAATTTGTACCTCTTAATCCCCTTCACCTTTTCACCCATTCCCTTACCCCTCTCCCCTCCAAGCCAGTTTGTTCCTTGCATCAATGTATCTGTTTCTGTTTTGTTTCTTAGATTCCACATACAAGTGAAGTCATACCATATCTGTCTTTCTCTGTCTGACTTATTATACTTAGCGAAATACACTCCAGATGTACCCATGTTGCTGCAAAGGCCATGATTTCATTCTTTTTTTATGGCTGAGTAATATTCATATATATATGTATGTATATACGTATATGTATATATAATATATATCTCACATCTTTTTATCCATTCATCTATCAATGGACATTTAGGTTGCTTCCATTTCTTGGCTATTGTGAATAGTGTTGCTATTAACATAGGGTTATGTATTTCTTTTTGAATTAGTGTTTTCTTTTTCTTGAGATAAATACCCAGAGGTGGAATTGCCAAATTGTATAGTAGTTCTCTGGCCTTTAAGTATGAAGCATTTTCCTAAGTTAAAACTGAGAGAATTAGAAGTATTAGCTAGAAATAGCGAATAGCATACTCACTGTTACAAAGAATATTTGAAATACGTTCTACGCTCCTCCCATTGTTTTTATTTTTAAAGAATCAATTTTATTTATTATTTATTTTTGGTTGCGTTGGGTCTTTGTTGCTGCACGCGGGCTTTCTCTAGTTGCATCGAGTGGGGGCTACTCTTTGTTGTGGTGCGTGGGCTTCTCATTGAAGCATGCAGGCTTCTCATTGCGATGGCTTCTCTTGTTGAAGAGCACAGCTCTAGGCATGTGGACTTCAGTAGTTGTGGCACGCGGGCTCAGTAGTTGTGGCTCACGAGCTCTAGAGCGCAAGCTCAGTAGTTGTGGTGCAAGGCCTTAGTTGCTCCGTGGCATGTGGGATCTTCTCAGACCAGGGATCGAAGCCATGTCCCCTGCATTGGCAGGTGGATTCTTAACCACTACACCACTGGGGAAGTCCCTCCCATTGTTTTATTTAAAATATAACTGAGTTATCTGATTATTGAATTTCCCATCTAGAAAATGGTGTGTGTGTACTGTATGTATATGTATGTCTGTATGTGTGTCTATGTTTAGATATGCAGACCTTGAATTAATCACCTTGTGCCAACTTTGCCTGATTTCTTAAGAGTCCAGAGCTCTAACACAACATTTCCATAGGTCTAGAGTTGTCAGAGCGACAGCAGGTATGTGTGATTCTAGGAGAAGAGGGGTAATCTGTTTTCAGCCTCATCATGCAAGGAGAAGAATCTGATGTCCTCAATTCTAGAGCCTTCTCAGGATTCTGTAATGTTAATTAGCCAATTCACGTTGGTCCTAAGCTGAAGTTCCATCTTTTCTCTGTGGTTCAATTACAGTTTTATTCATCTGTTTTCTGTGTTCAAAATTATGTTGACATCTCTTGTCTTCTGTGTCTTATCTTGTTCATTCTCTTTGTCTTGTGTGTGTATGTATTTATTCCTATGTTTTGATATTAGTAGAGTTTCAAGAGAAATTAGAGATTAAAACATGCATTTAATGTGCCAATTTTAAATGGAATTCATTCTCTTGATTTCCTTGATCAATATTACCAGAGATCTATTTATTAATCTTAAGAAATCACTAGCTTTTGTCTGTTTGTGTTTTCCAGTTAATTAACTCATAATTTCAATTTATTATTTTCATTCTTCTACTGTTATTTCTCTTACTTCTATTTTTTGTTTCCATGACTTCTTATATTGAAATATTTGCTCATGAAATTTTAGTCTTTCTTCTACTTACAAATGTAATGATTTAAGGCTTGAATTTCCTAAGCTCTGCTTATATATATCCCACAATGTTTGATATGAGTATTTCAACTAGTGTTTAGTTCTAAATATTTTCTAATTTCCATTCCAATATGTTTAAATTTATTCATGTAGTTATATTTGAAGATATCCTTCTTTTTTAGAGTCTCTAATTAATTTTCATTGTGGTTAGAGGTTTGCAGACTGTGTGAAAATAATTCTTTCACATTTGTTAAAATTTACTTTGTGCTCTGTCATGTGATCAATTCTGAAAATATTTCAGGTATGTTTGAAAATATATGTGCATATTTCTGATGGGTAATTGTAAAATTTTTTGTTTATCCATTAGGTAAGATGATACTTGTTAATTTTATTAATCAAATTTTCTAAATCATTACTCTTTTTAAGCTATTTCCCTAACAATTATCCATAGATATGTAACTTTCTCCCACTCTAAATTAAGATTTTTAAAATTGTTCTTGTAATTCTGACAATTATTATTTATTTTAAAGCTATTTTGCTAAATTATATGTATAATTTAATGGATCATGTTTTTCCATCCTCTGAGAATTGTTTCTGTTTACATTATTTTCAGCAGTGCTTGAGATTTTCTACATAAGTAATCATGCCATTTGGAAATAGGAACAATTTATTTATTTGTTTCCAATATTTTTGCCTGTTACCTGTTTTATTTCTTTTTCTTGCATTGTTGCACTGGCTAGGTATTTCAATAAGATGTTCAGCAAGAGTGGTAACAGTGAACATCTTTGCCTTGGTTATAATGTAATAGGGAAAACATGCATTCTTTTACCATTGAGAGGAATATTAGCTATAGTGTTTCTAATGTGCTCCTAATCAGTTTGAGGAAGTTCCCATCCATTTCTATTCACTGGGAGGTTTTTAGTATGAGTGAACGTTCAATTTTGTGAAATGTCAAGTGCCCCCTGCCCCTTAAGTTAGTTGATGTGTTGAATTACACTGAAGGGTTTTTAAACATCAAGACATGCTTATATATTTTTGGATAAACCCCACTGGTGTTGATGTATTTTCATTTTCTTATATTGTTGGGTCCAGTTTGTTAATAATTTGATGGTTTTGTATCTTTATATGTGAGAGATAGTGTGGTTTTCACATGTTTTGTCTACTTTTGGTATCAGTGTAATGCTGGCCTCATATGGTGAATTGGGACGCATTCACTATTTTTTATATTCTTGAACAGTTTGTATAGTATTGGTATTATTTCTTAAATTTTTGGTATAATTTATCTGTAAAGCCCTCTGGATCTGGAATTTTCTTTGACTGAGTGTTTTTAACTATGAATGAAATTTCATTAAGAGGTATAGGATTGTTCCTTCTTGAGTAAGATTTAACGGTTTGTATATTTCAAAGTATTTGTCCAATATATCTAAGTTGTCAAATTTATGGGCATATAATAGTTTGTAATATTCCATTATTCTGCTGGAAGTTAATCAATTGAGCTATGTTTTCACCAAGTTCAAAATGAAGCAAAGTTTCTATTTATTCATATCCTATAACAATAAAGCCAGATGGGGATGGTTGTGGAAGCCTTAGGTTGTTCTCTTGGTCTTTAATTATGAATCTGAAGCTTGAAATTGTTAATGTGCTACAGTGGATAATTACATCTTAAAAGAGCACTGTTTTTCTATTTTAATTTCTGATGATTTCAGTTTGTAAAAGGGTGGGGTAATACTTGAAAATACTAATGGCAGTAGAGAATCTGCATTAATTCCATCGAGATAGTTTATAATCTCCAATCATTTCTGATGAACCAAGAGGAAATGTAAAATAACTACATTTACAGCAAACAATTTAGCTTACTGATTATTGTGACCTGCATTCTATTTACATATTTACTTTTCAGGACTAAATCGATACCAACATAAACTGTACAAGAATTTCTGGTAATTAAGTGAAAAATAATTAGTCCATCTCCTGTTATCCAATGTTTTAGTATGTTTTCTCCCTTTTAAGCTGGGGAGATAGCACATTTTACAGCTTACAGTACTTATCCTCATCAGGGCTCTCAATGAAGCTGAGGATATGGTAGGAAAAAAATAACCATGTCCTTGGTCCTCAGCACAGAGCAAATATATCCAGTTAGAAAACAGCTTCACATACAATGACAATTTCTCTCTACTGTACTGTTATTTTATATTCAAACATAGTCTATGTTTATTTCATTTAACTTAAAATTCAATAACATGTTAGACCTGTTTTTGAAGGTTTAATAGCATATCAAAACCATAGTCCTAGATAAAAGAGGACTCTTCAGGGAACTAGGTCCAGTCCAGTCCACCCACTTATCCAAGCAAAACTTACACCCTCAGGTTTGGTGTTGGTCACATCCTCAGACACTTGTACAGCCTATGCTTATTAAATGTTTTCTTGAACCTAATGGGAGGGATTATCCACTTCTGAAGACTCCTTCTAATAAGATTACTGTCACACATATCTGATTTTGAGCCTGGATATCATAAAATGCATCATTCTTTACACTGAACCTAAATTTGTCTCCTCATACCCTTTGATCTTTTGTGCTATTTCTGCCTCCTTAAGATGAGCAAAGTCACGCTAATCCCTTTCCAAATCACACACACACACAGTGTGTTAATCAAATAAAGAGTTAATCAAATTAACTCTTTGATTCCTCAGGTTTTTCTCCAGATATAATTCTTTCAAGAGGCCTCATTATTTGACTTCTTTTTCAGTTATACTGGGATTTTTCATTATTCTTCTTTGGTTGTGGTACCAAATATATATATATATATAATATATATACATATATATTATATATGTATTATATGTATGTATTATATATACATATATATACACACACACATATATATACATATACATACATATATATACATATATATATATATATATATATATATATATATATATATATTAAAGCAGTAACCACTCCCAAAATATAAGGGTCAGTTCCTGAAAACTCCTCTGAAAGCAAGTTATGAACACATATGGTATGTGACAAAGTAAAAAGGATAGATAGGACTTAAATAATAAAAAATGACTTTTTGTCCGACCCAGAACTTTATCCAGTGGTTGTATATTGTAATTCATCCAGAATCATTTATCTCCAAAGACTACAGGGGATGTTTCCCTTAAGCTGTTTTTCCCAAAATGGAGCCTGTTATGAATTGAATCATCTCCCTTGAAAATAGATATGTTAAAGTCTAAACACTGGCACCTGTAAATTTGACCTTATTTGGAAACAGGGTCTTTGCAGATGAAATTGAATTAATGAGGTCATTTTGGGAAGGAGGGGGCTAATTTAGTTGGCTGGTATTATTATAAGAAGAGGGACATTTGGACACAAACACACAGGGAAAATATCATGTGAAGACAGAGAAAGAAACTGGAGGGAGGCATCTGTAAGCCAAGAGACACCTGGCGTTACCAGAAGCTGGAAGAAGTAAGGAAAAAAATCCATCTAGAGTCTTAAGAGGAAGCAGAGGCCTGATGACACCTTGACTTCAGACATCTAGCCTCCATAACTGAGAGAAAAAATTTCTGTTTCAAGCCACCTGGTTTGTGGTTATTTGTTACATGGCAGCCCTGGGTAACTAATACAGGGTCAAAGGTATTACTAGTTGAACAACTCAATTGCTATAGTAACTTGGTTTCTTGTCTTCGAAATTAGATTTATGATGTTGTACTCTGATTCTAGCATCTTCTTGAGGTTATTGACTAGGGACATATTCCAGCTGGAGGCTTTCCTCTTTCCTAAAGTTGGCCATCAATGGCTGTGTCAAGTACTGAGGGCAAGACAAGCCTTCAGAGAAGAAAGCTGGGTGACGGAAGACAGAGCTGAGACCTAAGAAACCTCTAGGCTTACATCTCTTTGGACTGATGTACTAGGAATATAACCATGGTTGATGGTAATTCCATTTCTGGGGGTTAACTATCTGTTTCTGGTTTTCTAGGTTTTATTTGTTTGTTTACTAGAAATACTTAAAAGGTAGGAAAAAAAGGGACTTTCATAAAATAATTATTTTAAAAAATAATTGAGAAATCTGCTTTGGCCATGGAACATGGGATCGACGAGAGTAAAGAGATGCTAGAATCAAGGAAATGAACTCTAGGATTGTTGTTGTAAGACTAATTGTGTAAAGTGAGAACCATAATCTATAGGAAAGAGACTATAGGCTATTTGATTTCTAAAGAACAAACTTAGGACTGGAGGCTCCATGAACTATTTTCAACGTATCAGTATTAAGAAAAAGAGAGATGCTAAACATTTACTCATAGTAAGATATATACGGTTTAAAATTTTTCAGGTTTACTTGGTTTTGTCTTAAGTGAAATGAATTTAGTTTTAAACCTTGAATAACTAATGGGAAAAAATAATTTTTTTTAATGCCTATTCATTTTTAACAAGCAAAACAGTGTGTTAGGGGAAATTACATAAAGGGTTTTTGATGGTGGCAGCTCAGGGTCATTGCCTTAGGCCCACTTTATTCTCCACAGTATTTACTCATAGGTGGCTTGATACCCTGCTGTCTGCTCATTCAGCAATCTCAATTAGAGGAATACACAGAACCAAGGTTATTTCTTCTTGTTTCAGAATTGAGAACAGTTTTATTTTCAGAGAAATATATAACTACTACTCTACATTTTATGAGGTTATGTGCATATGAGTTAAAAGAATTCCAAAAGTGATGTACTCTATTTATTGCCAAAATATGAAGCTAATTTATGTTCATTTACACTGAAAGTAGGACACACTTGACAGCTATTAATCTATACAGTAATTAACATTAGCTTTGCAAGCCGAAGATAATATAAAAAGCTTATGCTGTGATATAAAATGTTTCAATAGATCATAATTAACACACAACTTCAGTTTCTGATTAATCATTTTTTCTTAGCTTGTTTTATAGGTTATGCCTAATTAATGAAAATGAATATAAAATTTTGGTACTATATGCTGGAAGTCCAAAAAAGAATTATAATTTCTCTTTGCTATTATTCTTTATGCATTGATTAAAGTTTGGCTGGTTTCATATGAAATTATTATTACCACAAAGTCTTAAAGTCATTTTTAAAAAACAGTGTTTTTATTCTCTTCTTAGAACTCTAAAGAACATAGTAAGAGTGTTGCTGTAAGGGAATTAAATTCTGAAATCTTACTTATTAATAACTGCATATGTGTAGGTTTGTCACTCTCTGATTACTTTATATACAAATAATATTTGAATTTTTTATGTTCTTTATCAAAACCTACACCAACATTTTAAGAAAATATTACAAATGTAGTGACATTGAAAATCATGTTATAATATATAAAACTGAAATCATTAAGTAATTGGTTTTTTTCTAAATGAAAGATATTTGGTAATGTACAATTACTAAAATTGCTAAAGTATTATTCTTGTATCCAGAATGCTCCTTTCTAATACCAATTATGACCTAATTATTTTTATTTGAAGTATTATGAATGCGAACCAAATTTCTGTTGAATGTTAACATGCTTTTGTAAAGTGACTGAAATAGTAAAGATATTATGTATGAAAAAGTAACTCTAGTACATTTAATTGTGGCTCCACAGATGATAATAAACCAAGGTCTGGATTCCTTTCCCACTTCAGACAGATAATATTTTCCTGTTTCATGAGGACAGATTATGTTCCTGTTCTATTTAGTCACATCAAATGAATACCACTCTTTCAAAGAGGAATTTGTATAAAGTGATAAAGTGTTACTGCAAAACAACTCAAAACCCTACTGATTAATAGTGAAATTGAGGTTTTGCATATATTTTCCTCTTTTTAATCAAATTAATTTTCAAAGTTCTCAATGATCTATTCATAGCTCTCTATCATCCAACCTAGATACTCAATTGTACCCTGGAGTTAATAAATTCCTTAAGGACTCACATGAACCTCTGTAGGTCAACAGGCCTTTAGATTCATTTTAGCTTGGAGTCAAGGACTACTGATGAAAGGACATAATACTTTCTTTGACTTGAATTTACATGTGGATTTTAAACAACCATAAATATGTAATTCTCTCAAAAATAATCTTGCTTGACTAAAAAATATCATCTGTACATCAATTTACCAGCAAAATTTTTGTGATGGTATTATTCATACTATTTCAACAAGTGCCAGGATTTATTGACCATTTCAGTGTGAAATGAAAATCACAAATATACAAAGGACTATCGCATCCCTTCACTATCAGTGAGGATTATGTTCCTGGAAATCACAAGAGAACTCATAATTGAAACATGAGAATGAGCTAATTCATTCCAGTGAAGTATACAAATATGGAGCCTTCCTGTCCAGAATTTGGGGACATAAAAACAAGACATTCTCTCAGGCAGCAGTGTGTCTCCTCAAGAAAATTCTTTCTTACATTACAACCTCAGGTCACTTTATTTGGTTCTCTGGTTTAAAAGAACTCTGCTATATCTGAAATCTCTGTCTCTTTTCCATTCCCTCTACATCTTGGATCTTGGTAATCTCCACAGTTACAGTGTAGGAGATAAGCTAAATCTATCCTTTCTCCCATTGGCTTTGACCTTGGGATACACCTATACATGTAAGGTACACAAGATTTTCCAAAGGGTCCATGGTCATGAACAATCGAGATCCTTAACTTCCACACAAACTCCTTCCCATTGATTCCTTCTCCCACCTTCCCCTTCCCGATTATAGTTTCTCATGTTACAGTTACAAAAGAACTTTAAACCTCGTGGTCACCCTTAGTCTTCCTATGCTGCCTTTTTATGAGTGTAAACATCCCTGAGTTACCTGATAAAGAAATAATTTCAAATATTTTTCATTTCAGTAAGACCTATTTTCCATCATTTAAGAGAGCTAATTCTCTCTCTCTTCTTGAATGGGGACTAGAAGAGAGATAGTGGTCATGATGGTATTAATAGAAGTATTTAAATTGAAAAATGAATTCAGTTTTTTTCATGATAGAAAGCAACTCAAATTTGACTACTTGGGTAGATAATGAGGACTGTGTTTGCAAATTAGTTTATATCATGGATTTTTTTTTTACATTAACAGAGTTAAACCTGCAGCTCCAAAGTTTTTTGGAAAATACATTTAAATCTGATAAAGTATATATGTTTTAATAAAAAATGCAGACTTGGAAATCTGTATTGATATTAAAAACAATTTGATTTTCCAATATTATCTAAATATTTTAGTTTAAAGAAAAACTTCCTCTAAGGGGAGAATAAACATGTATAATATACTTCTAGGAAACTAAAAATGTTATTGACTCTAATAAATGGGAAAGAAAACTTTTTACTTTCTTTACTTTAATAAAATTGAATATAGTGGCAAATGGAATTATTATACAATAAATTAAAAAATTAACCTATAATGATTGATCACTGTATGATTTCTAGCCTTTAACTCTAAAGGAATTCAAATCATTGAATGAAATATTATAATGAAACAACTTCCATTCTCATTTCCATAAACAAGTTTTTCTCAGCACTGACATCTAAAAAATATATTGCTATAAGTTATTATATACGCTGGTCTCATTCTAGAAATAAGTATTATGTTTTCCCTGTCATTAAAGAAAACATTTTCAATAATCAGCCATTAGCAAAATTTATAGCATTTTATGTTTTTATTAATCATCTACTATTAATAATTGAAATGAAAACTCCATCTGGATAATTTCCTTTAAAACTTGGAGACTTTTAATCATAGAAATAAAAATTGTACTTCGAGGGTGATGTAGAGTATGTATGAAAGGTTATTAATTTTAGGGATATATGATATAGTGATTAGTGAAAGATGCTGCCATAAAATTCTTTAGGGGAAATTGAGTGGTAATAGAGGTTTTAAGTGACCAAGAGACATAATATTACCACCTGTTAAAGAAGTGCTTGTTCACTTATTTTTTTTATATATATATATTTTTTCACTTATTTTTTGAATGCATGATGATTATCATTATCAAATATCACTGCCATTTTATTACTGTATGCATGTAAAAGCTAAACATAATTTTGAAATGTCAATAATGTAATATGTTGGGAATTATATAATTTTCAACTAGCTAAGCTCATGATTAAACTTTTTAGATGAGAGTCTACATTGTGCAACAGTGTGCATATATATATTTTAAAATTCTTTTAGTCCCTATCAAGCAAAATTTCTTGTCAACCACTGTGGTATTTCACCTATTCGCTCTGTTGGTTAGAGATTTGAAGGAAGAACAATAACTGTTCTGGGTGGCCCATTCTACCCTCCTTCTGAACCTTCTTCCCGTCCTCATTCTCTTTGGTCCCTCATTTCCTTCTTGTTTTTGCTTTCTTTTGCTACAGCCTATTTATTATAAAAATTAAAATCAGACACATGGAAATTGACAAAGTCATTTTCTGACAAATAGCTATCATGGGATCTACATGCAAGTCTCATATTCCCTCATAGCTCTCGTATAATGTTTAACCTTATGATGATGTAGAACACCTCTCTCCTTCCTGACTTTAAGTTGATTTACGAGACCATTTTTAATTTAGTCCTAGGAAATGTCATAAAAATTACCAAGCCACTCCTTCTCCATTCTTCAGTTTTTACCATTCTTTACACCTTTATTTTTTTTTTGATATTTTGTTGAGATATAATTGACATAGAACATTGCATTAGTTTTAGGTACACAACATAATGATTCAGTATTTGTATGTGTTGTGAAATGATCACCACGATAAGTCTAGTTAACATCTACCACATAAACATAGCTAAATTTTTTTTCTTGTGATAAGAACTTTTAAGATCTAATTTCAGCATCTTTCAAATAGGCAATACAGTATTACTATTAACTATAGTCATCATGCTGTACATTATATCCCCAGGACTTACTTGTTTTATAACTGGAAGTGTGCACCTTTGACTCCCTTCACCCATTTTGCCCATCCCCACACCTTGCCTCTGGCAACCACCAATCTGTTCTCTGTACCTATGAGTTTGTTCCTTTATTTTTTTAGATTACACATATAAATGCGAGCATGTGGTATTTGTCTTCCCCTGTCTGACTTATTTGCCTCTCGACTGCAAAAGAACAGGGAAGGTTTTTCTCTCTCTTCTTCTCTCTCAGTTCTCCTATCTCTTCCCCCCCCACTCCCTCCCCTTCCTTTGTGAACAGGACTCAGCATAAAGAATGCATATTAGAGACCACACACTTTTTTATATTTACTGTTTCTTGTTACAATTCAATGCAAGTTGATTAGCCATTTATTAGTCTGGATTTTTTAAATTATACTAACAAAACCAAAATGTACAGTAGAGAGTTATTCCCTGTGGTTCTACTTTATTATGAAAATGTGGGCTTTGTTGGATTAAACTTAATTATGATGATGAATTCTGTCCTTAGGTATTTTCTAACCTCTTTAGAAGAAAAGTTTAATGTTAAAATAAAGGCACAGGGGCTTCCCTGGTGGCGCAGTGGTTGAGAGTCCGCCTGCCGATGCAGGGGACAAGGGTTCGTGCCCCGGTCCGGGAAGATCCCACATGCCGCGGAGCGGCTAGGCCCATGAGCCATGGCCGCTGAGCCTGCGTGTCTGGAGCCTGTGCTCCGCAACGAGAGAGGCCACAACAGTGAGAGGCCTGCGTACCGCAAAAATAAATAAATAACTAAGTAAAAAATAAAGGCACAAAGGTAATAATTATTTGTCCTAAAAGCAGATTTGTGTCTGTACCTTTGTACTTTATTAGAAGAGATTAGCTTGCCAAGGAGACTATTTGTATGATTCTTACATTTTGAACATGCCCTCCTAACCTGGGTTACTCTATGCAAAGGAGGTGTTGGTAATGAAGCAGTAGATAGGACCTTTCATATTTATAATCATTGCTGATTATGTAAATTTTGAGCTAATTTAAGAGCCATATTAGGCTAATTCATCATAATAGAACCACTTAATAAGTACATCTTAATTGCCCATTGGCCTGGTTTATAATTAAGATTTAAACTTTTTTTTAAAATTAATTAATTAGTTAATTTATTTTTGGCTGCATTGGGTCTTTCTTTCTGTGCGAGGGCTTTCTCTAGTTATGGCAAGCGGGGGCCACTCTTCATCGCAGCGCGCAGGCCTCTCACTATCGCGGCCTCTCTTGTTGCGGAGCACAGGCTCCAGACGCGCAGGCTCAGTACTTGTGGCTCACGGGCCTAGTTGCTCCGCGGCACGTGGGATCTTCCCAGACCAGGGCTCGAACCCGTGTCCCCTGCATTGGCAGGCAGATTCTCAACCACTGCGCCACCAGGGAAGCCCTAAGATTTCAACTTTAAACTCTGTATAATGGTTTTTACCTTAATGTTCTTCTGTGTGATACATAAGTAGAAATAGAATGTTTTAATTTTTATCAAAATTTTAAACATATTTTCATTTAGAAGTCAAGATAATAAAAATTAGAATAGTTAAAATTTTTGCAAATAATTATCCTCAACATATTAAACAGAACACTTTGTTCTCTGGAGGCTATTTTATTTGTTTTCATACTACCAGCTGATTTTATTCAATGGAGAAAACCAAAAAATCAAAGAGATAGTATATAATACTTTAGACCTCTCCTGCTTCAAAGGAAAAAAAACAAAACAAACTCAGTCTTTTCACTGTTACACTACACAATGGTTTTAATCTTATTCTCAGAGCTTCTTGCAAGTATCAATGGTATAATTATTAATAATAATGTTTGTCAAGGGTATGACTAAACACTTTTAGATATTTTTGTCATTTAATCTAAACAACACTCCATGATTCTCTCACACCAAATTTAAGCAAATTGTTTAACATTACACCACATGTAAAAGTCATATTCAAGACTTGAACAAATGCCTGAATGCTCTGAAGAGTAGCTTCCTTCTTTCCACTATAATAAACAATTTGAGTTTCAAAAGTCAGATTTTTAAGGTCATTTATTCATAAATCGAACAAGTTAAAGATGGACTGTTTGCAATCTCCTGATATATTTCAGCGAACACTAATATGACTCAGATATTCAGGGCTGTAAAACAGAACTTTTCTTCTTTTTCTTGCTGTATTACATTCTATAGGGCATTTAAAAAAATATACGTGATTAAATATACAGAAAATTCCTTAATAAAACTGGTAATTGTTCCCTTATCACTCACTTTTTTTTTTGTTTGGCAAATGCAAACAGCCTTGAACGTTTTTATTTTTTCAGATCAGAGAGCGCTTTAAGGAAAGAAGCACTTTTACACCTATTCTACCCCAACCCACACGATAATAACCATTATTGCAGTTTACATACAGAAGTGGATTCCATTCAAGTCAATATAATTTAATTTAACTAATAGAATGGAATGGAATAGAAAAGCTAGACAAAATTTTATTCTTATAATCACAATATGATAAAAAAACTTAATCACTCTGAGGAAAGACTAGCCAAAAGTTTTCATGTTCCCTTTATTTTCCTTAAGATGAACTGATGAACAGAATTCAAATATCACCTGTACTGTGTTCACCCGACGTCCACTAGCAAAGTCCCTGTGGCACAGAGCTAGGATTGTTATTTAATGACTGAGGGCAGATGACAAATTGTTGCTATAGTCTACTGAGGTTAACATGCCAGGATGTGTGACAGTGTTAATTCTATTTAATTACATTTTGTAGGGCAGAATTTGGGCCTAAGTCGAAATCCAATTACAAGTCTTTCTACTTGGGGAAACAAAAGACACATTTTTCTCCTTTTTGTAGTGAAATGCCAGTGAACAAGGTTCTTAAATAAAAGGAGGCTTATCCAGGGGATTAATAGACATTATTAATTTGCTTTCAATACAGGCTAACAGAAAATGGCCCAAAGATCTTGACCAAATCTACTTAATAAAAACAACCTTAAAACTTTAAAAGGAAAACATAATAATTAATTGGAGGAATGAGTTCATTTTCCCATCATGCCAATCTACCAACTGACAATCTTTTGAAGATTTGGGGAAGTTTTATTTTTTTTTAATTTTATCAACTTATTCATTTGTTTAGTTATTATTATTCATTTTTGTTGTTATTATTATTATTCATTTGTATACTGATTGTGAATAGGAGATGATATAGAATGTCAAGTACTGTTGGTAATTACCTGTAAAGGTGAAGAAGCAAAAACTGCTAATGATACAAGAGATGAGACAGAAGAAATAAAAAATAATAATTTCAGTTATAAAATCCTTGAGGAGGCCAGAGTGGGTGGAATACAGTAGTACAAAAAATGGGTTGGACCATTGATAGACCTAGGCAGTAGAGGAAAGATTTAAGTGTTGGGGTGATATTTGAACTTGGCCTCATAAAATTATCTCACTCATCAGATCATATCTTAAATCAATAATAAAATATTATGATTAAACAAATGATTGATTGTTCAATGAAAGTACATGCTTTTAAACATATTAGCTTAGAAGCTTTTCTCTTCTGGTTAGGATTCTTCACAATATTGAAGAGTAGAACCAGAAAAAAAGATATCGCTGTTAATACAAACGAATGCATGTTTTACTAGGTGAATTTTCATTCATATTAAAAGCTAAATTCCTTAATTTTACAATCCATATTATAGGTTCTTATACATTATTTTAAAACTTTGAAATGTTAGTTTTAATTAAAATATATATTGTATTATTTGAATGTTATTAGTATATTCAGAGACCACAAATCTGAAATTCTTTATATTCCTCAAGTATATTAACTTGATCATTGACATTTCTCTCTTTTGTCTTCGTTATATGTATTTAAATTTATTTCTTCTATTTTGGTAGAAGGTTTGACATCTTCTAATAGTGCTACTAATCCCTGCATTTCTTTCTGTGGCTTTTTTTTTGGTAAACACTCCTGATAGTGGTTAACCTACAAGTAATAACATTCAAGCTATACCTAAAAATTACCATCAATACACCCTGCTGTTCTCCATATACTGGCAGAGTTGCTATGGCCCTGAGCTTTCAAGTTTTCAGTTATTCTAATTAGCTCCATTTGTGTTGTTTTACTGTCCCATTGCAAAGATAAAATATACTTACTTGACTGTTAATTTAAATGGTTAGCTGTTTTTCATAGTTACTAAAAGGAAGAAAATAGTTTAATTATAATACAAAACTTCCCATTGGAATAATTTTGTCAAAATTCTTAAAGTGAATGAATAGAAACTTGATGCCGTCATTCATAAGATCTGCTAAATTTCTGAGGGCTTTTATTTTTATAACTCTTTGTTCCAGTTAATACCAGAACATCTGTGGTTCAACTTATCTTCCCCAGTAGGAAAATCTGGAATGCTTTCCTTGGATAAAGTTTAACTAAGTAACTAATAGTCCTGATAGCTATAAAAAATGTAATTTAAATGCATTTTTAAATCCTCAGTTTGTTCAGCACTGGGGAGTTTCCAGAGACCATAACTTTCAGGGCTAAAACTGGATAGTCTTGGGCCATCTGAGACGGATGGTCAATGGATGCAATAATTGTCGGTGTTAAGTGTCTTAAAGATGTCTTGGTAATAATCTCAGTAATTAATGTGTTTGAATTTTACTGGAGTAATAAAGTGTGTTTACAATATGGAATAGCTATAGCTGCCTCTGTACCGCAGGAGGCAACATCTGATAAGGTGTGGGGTTTGGTTAATATTTTAAAAACTCCATCTAACTGAGAACTAGCCCTTACCACATGGGGCAGTCAAAATCCTAGAGGCCTCCGTTCCTTGCACTGTGTCTCTTTTCCCAATAAAATTCTGATTTCTTACCCAAAATTTCTGATAAATTTTATAGTTATCATTTCTTGCTTTTCTTCATAGTTTACTACCTCTGACAATATCCCTTACAAGATAGTTTAGTTGTTTTTGAACTCTATAGAAATGGAATGTAGTTATTCTTTTTATGGTTTTTTAATATCTTACAGATTTTGTATTTCTCATTTCATTAAATTAATGTTTTCATTTATTTACCAAATATAGACATTTGCTTTGTTTCCAGTTTGGGGCTCTTATGAATGCTACGAATATTCTTGTACAGGTATCTTAGCACACACGCACGTGGTTTTCACCTAGGCCATGTACCTAGGAATGAAAATATTGAGTCATCGTGTTTACACATGTATAAATTTATTAGGTAATGCCTGTTTTCCAAAATCTTTTTACCATTCTCACTCTGACCATCAGTTAAAGTAAAATCTCTTTCCTCTACATCTTTGCAAGCACTTGGTTTTCTCAGGTTTTTGAATTTTTGCCAGCGGGTAGTATCTCATTGTGGTTTAAATTCTTCCTTTCTCTGACTTTAATGAAGTTGAGCACAAGGAATATTGCCGTATCAGCTCATTGTCTACCCTTTGTTGCCTCTAAATCCGTGACTAGAGTCAGATCTTACAATAGCCCTAGCAGAAACAAACAAACACACACAAACTTGTTTAGGGAGGAATTATTTCATTCACCAAATAAACTGTAGGATCTGGCTAGCATGTACTGGAAGGATAAAGGGAATACATGAAGGGATGGATTTTGAGGGTACTGTACTGGAAAGGTGAGGATAAAAAAATGTAAGGCTGACATGGGAGCAGTCTTCAACTACTCAGGATTTAAGTCCTGGTAAGAGATCGAAGCTGGTTCCAATACTCTCCTGACATGCCTCCTTGAATGAAGTCCAGAAATTAAACATACTTGGCAGGGAGTCAGAGGCTCAGAGAGGTAGAAATGTAATGAAACTATAGAGTTACACCAGATGAATATATTCCACCCCAGGCTTCAGAGAAAACTCCTTTATCTATATAATGAGCAAAATATTGATGGGGCACTTTGCTTTTTCTCCATTTATACTGTATCTTTAGGTGATTTCACTATGGAGCTATATGGCCCTAGATACTATTAATGTGCTGATGAGCTTGTACTTTTAGCCTGGATTTATATACTGAGCTCTAGATTCACATATCCCACTGCCTGTTTGGCATGTCTACATGGAGGTCCAGCCATCAGTCTCAATTAAATATGGCCAGAACAAAGCAGTTATCTCTTACAGTCTGTTAAATCTTGTTAAATGGCATCACTGTGCACCAATCACTCCAGCCCAAACATAGGAGATACACTCGATTCTTTCCTTCCAACTCTATATCCATTTCTTCAGTATGTTCTATCAGCACAATTTCTAAAATAATATATAAAAAAATCAATATTTCGTCACTATCCATCTTTCTATAGCCTTGATCCAAGGTCACACATTTTCTTGCCTAGATTACAAAAACAGCCCCTAAATAATCTCTTTACTACTATTTTTTCTCTTCCCTTCTATAGTGCTATGTAAAATTTTTAAAGTATTATTGGCTTTAAAGTCCAAACTTGTCATTAATCTTAGAATAAAAATCACATTCCGACCACCACCTACAATCGTCTATTATTCCCCCCTGCCTATCTCTTCAACTTAACCCCCTCCATGATGCTCTTTTCTTCGATATGCTCGAAATGTCTCAGTCTTTTCCTGGTCTCCAAGCACAAGTAGCTGGTTTGCATCTCATTTTTCTGATTCTTGCTGTTCCTTCTACTTGGGACAACATTTTCCAGATCTTTGCATGGTTGCCTCTTTCTCAGTCAGATGCAAAGTCTAATGTCAATTTCCTAAAGCTCTTTCCTGAAAATTTCAGCAGATATAGTAGGCTTCTTAGCACCAGTAGCTTTCCATCATATCACATTATTTTTACTTTCTATATAGTTCTTTTTAATACCTAAAGTTGCCTTAATCATTTATTTATTTGAGTGATTATTGCCTGCATGCAATTAGAATGTAAGTTTTTGATGGCAGGTACCCGTCTGTCCTGTGCACTAGGATCCATAGTAGTGCTTGCTAGAGATCAGGTACTCAGTGGTGACTGAATTCTCTAATGTGAGCTGCCCAGTGGAGTGGACAATGGAATCATTATTCCTCTAGTTGTGCAGACTATATTTTTCTATGTACTGTATTGTTGTTATGTGCTGTGTGAGAGTACACATGTGTTCTGAAAAAGAGTTTATGATGCTCTGCAGGTTGGTCATTCATCAGCTTCTTTTAATGAAATTTTCACATGAATGACTCCTTTCCAGAATGATGCATTTGGTAGTTCTTTAAACTTGTGTGGAATCCAATCTTGGCCTCAGCTGACGTGGCAGAGGTGGACCTCTCCAGTGGAAACTAATCTATAGTCGGATTTGTGCCATATGATGTGACCTGGCTCGAAAACTAAAAATGTTACGTAGACATTCGTTCTAGGTGATGCCTGGGAGAAATGGCCCTGTCCTTTCTCTTATCAAGGAGGTGACCAGGTGCTAAGGGGATCAACAGAAAATAAATTTAAAAATTTTAGAATTAAACCTACAATATCATGTGAACCTTCTTGCCTCAAACAGATATAAAATAGAAAGCATATGAAATGGTAAATTTATAATAAAAAGAGGAAATAACACTTTTAAATGGAAGAAAATAATTTTTTGAACAAAATATAAAAGTTGATTTTTCAGAAGGAATTCACATTACATTGTGAATCTGTGTATACAGTCACTTTAGAAAAAATATAAACAATCACATAAACATGAATTAAGCATTAACATATGAAACTAATGCTTTATCAAATCTGGTGAGTGACTTTTTTCTTGTTTATGTTGTATGTGTAGATCTCACATGTAAAATGCTTTGCAAGGAAAACAATTTCATTAAACTCTACATGTAATCAAAATACATTTTAAAGGATGAGATTTGATTATTTATTACTGGTCACACATTTTCTCAGCTTTATACAAATACATTTTGCTAGTTATTGGATGAATGCTTAATTTAGTTAATCTCCAAAGTAAATTAACTCTACCTTCCAAAGGGTAAATCTCCAAATATACATTAAGGATTCAACATATGAATTCTGGGAGGATACAAACATTCAGTCCGTAACAATTTCTTTCCTGGATGCCACCATAAGAAGCCGCTTCAAATCCACAAGGATACCTTCTCTCCATTCCCGATGTGCCAACAGAATACATATTACACCGCGAAAATAATATGCCACTTAATATAAAATTTAATTGGAATTCTATTATTTTTTAAGTTAAAGTCAGCCCTTAAAAGAACCAACAAATCTCTTGTGGTAGAAATTAAAAGCACAGACTTAGAATCAGTTTTAAAATACCTTTATAAAATCCTTTACAATATGCCAAAATTCATCACAGAAAAGAAGGGCGAGAATTTTCACATACCAAAGGCTGGGATCACATTCCAGTTCCTTTCTACAAATCTATCTTTATCTCCTTCGGATACCCAGGATAATCTAAAAAGAGTGCTGATGAAATGCATTTGGAAAGCCTTAAAATATTTGGCCAGATGGAATTTTTTTCTACCTATCAACATATATTGCCATCTTATTATGGAGATATTGATTTCTTCTTCATTTTCTTCCCTTTGTGGTTATAATCTCACAAAATAACATATTATTATATTAAAGTGCTTTCCAGAAATAACTGTCAATTCAGCAACCACCGATAAAACATGGGAAAGAATGCCCTATTACAGGGGGGATAAGCATAGTGTTTTTCTGGTCTCTACCACAAGTCCTGTGAGTAGTTGGTATACACATTCCTACAGTCTCTGGAGATTTCATCCTGGTCTTCAATTTGTTGTAGATTATACAGGGTAATCATTTTTCTCTGTGGGCTAAATCTTCCACAAGATGATAACTTTTACATTCAGCTTGCAAGTCTGATTTTTCCATTCATTTCATATGAAATTTGTAAGTTTAATTACCTAAATGTATCTTTCAAATTAAAGTTACAATACTATCATTCTAAAAGGCCAAAATCTTACATGCATTACAAGCATAACAATTAGTAAATATGCAAAACTTTCTTCTTAACATAAAAATATTACTATTATGTGCTTGATTCTCATAAACATTTCTCTGCTTAGTCTTAAATCTTCTCAGGTTTAAAAAACGCTTATCCATTAAGGAAGAAATTTATTACTATCCCAGGTAATTGAGAGTACTTACTATAAGACATTTAGGCCAGATGTAGGAACTGGATTGGTCACTTTAAACCATAGTTTTAGTGGTTATATGAATGATTTCATTACTTCAGGAAGGAGACAACCACTCAGCATATGTTGTTCGATCTAAGTTACACTCGTTACTTAATCATCTATCTATAGAAATTTGCAGCTTCCACTCTGCTTGAAAAATTGTTACATAAATGTCTTTCTACTAATTGTGAAGACTTGAAAACTTAATAGAATCTTTAGCTATATAGATTTAATTTAGAAACTTTTAGCCTTAATGAGTTCTTGCATCTTTTCATATTCTCAGGCTCATGGAACACTTAAAGAAAATTAAAATGATATTCAATTGATTTTCAGATATTTCTCATGATTTTATTTTGACTTACTATTACAACAAATGTTAATTATTAAACTGATAGCCTTTCTTGAGTCAGAGACATTATCTCAACTTTTGTTTACAGTGTTAACTAATTTCTATATATTCAATTGATAAAATAAATATGTCAGTAATACTACATAAGTAAGAGGGCTCAAATAATCATGTTTTTTCTTATATTGATCTCCTTTTAAAATACTTTATGTTAATTTACTCCTTAATTGATTATTATGGACTCTTCATTGATCTAATATATTTTAATTAAATACAGCCATTATCCATTATTTTTTCTACCTCTTTTCATGCTACATAACTCGGTTCATAATGAAAACAGCATAGTAACTTATTTGCTTTAAATGAGAAGAAAAGAGAAGACAACAATTCAGTATTACCGTGAGTAATGACACCACTGAATAAAGCTCAGTATTCTAACTGCATTTCCTTTGGTTCTTTGATGCACCTGACTATGTATACATGGCCAATTTATTTTTTCTAAGATGTCTCATTAACCATCATTTTGTGTGACTCTATAATTACTTATCTGATGGACCATTTAGTCAATCATTTTTATTTTCTTTCCATTTGACTGCATTGTTATTACAATACCTGACAGTTCTAAGTCCTAACTTAGTGGAGAATCTAAGACAAATGGTCTTGGTGATAGTATACAGCAACTGGAGAAACAAGGGCCCACCTTCTAGACTACTCTGAGACAATGAGGGAATTCCAACATGTTAATTACCAAAGTTCTATGTAAGAATTTCATTTTGCAGCCATCTGGTGTATCTACATTATGACTTGTTACTGAGGTATAAATACCTACATATAAGTTCTAATTAGATGAAGTTATGTCTATGTTCTAATTAGACAAACGATTTCTGTATATTACTATTTAATATTTAGTAATGTATGGCATTACAAATGTCATATTTTCAATTAAATTTGATCATATTCTACTTGGAATTAAAGCTTTTTAATTTGTCTTTCTCTTTTTTCTGATCTTTCAGCTTTTCTTCCTTTTTATAATATACTATAATCCCTTATAAGTGTAATATATTATGCACTGCCATGGCAGTAATATCAAGATTTGTATTATATTAGCACATTTGATTCTCCAAATCATATTAGCTTATCTAGTATCAATTAAAGTTTTAATTTTATTGTGTAAATAAGAGGATCAAGTAGTTTTCTTGTATTTTTATACCCTATATTATTATCTGAAAAAAACACATAAATACAGGTTTTTGTTTTTGTATCAAATCCTTTTTTGACTTACGGGTAAAAATTATACTTTATTTTACACAATTGTTTGCAGTATTTTCATTTTGTACATACAGACAATCGTAGCATAGAACTCCCAATTTCTAAGAGATGTTTGAATAATACAAATCTATTCCTTCATTCCTATGGTGTTTAAACCCTCCAAAATCCAACTGAGGATGTCAGAGTGTATGGAAATCTTATTTTAATCATCAATAATTATCAGAAAAATCAGGTATTCCATGTTTATCTAGAAAGTTCAAGTCACAACTTTCTGTTTTTATTAATATATTTTTCTGATTTTCTAGGTTTTTACAAAATCAAATTCATACATAACAGCTTTACCAGTGCTAGCATATTTCATTTTAATATGTTTTTGAAATCCAATGGTTTACCATGCATTTTCATTAAGCTGTAACTATTTAGTTTTGGTGTAGAATTTCAATGTCTTTTATGGATTTAAATATATGGTTGCTCAATCTCTTAATAAACTCACATAGTTTTAGATGGAACATCTAAAACTCAACATCGTCATACACTTTAAAATGAAAGTAAAACTTTAAATTTCCCAATTTTATTCTATGACAATATTTACTGATCTTTGAAGCTTTAAAATGTACCTGTAAAGAAATTCCCCACTTTGCAATAAATGTTTCAGAAAAACAGCAAAATTCATTCTTGCTAAAATAAGTCTTTTAGCAAGAAGACTGGGGACTATTTGTTCAAATCCAACCACCAGATTGGATTAAAGTTCTAGAACCAGAACTTTAAGACTTTTATCTTAAGGATAAATCTTTTTTCTATCCCATGGCCAGTGACTTGTTTTTATCTGTGCATGTTTAAGTTTCTCTCTATATAGTTTAACTCACAAAGTGTTTTTTAGCTTTGTAAACACTGTTTTTCCACTAAAAATCCTCCAACATAGTCAAACTATTTTTTGAATAAAATACTCTAACCTAATTCTTCATGTTTTGCCCAAGTGTTGTTCTCTGTTAATAATTTTCTTGGTGACAGTGGGGGAGGTACTGATCTTTGTGTTGTTTTAAACCTCTCCCAGAGTATTTCTTGGAACTTAAGAAGATTATACAACCCCTCCTGGGTTTCTCTGAGGAAGGTAATTATGGTTTAGTCTTTCTTTTACAAACCTCATCTTCCCACAGAATCTTGACTCCATCTGGAATTCTATTTCTACCAGATATTCCAGGATGTTATGGACTGAGGATTCATCAAGGAAAATCATCATTTTGGGTTCATCTATGGCATGAAAAGGTGTTCAACTTCATTTGTAATTAAAGGAAAGTAAACTAAGACCACAATGAGACAACAATTTACAACTGGGAAATCAGATAATACCAAGGGTCTGAGAAGTGGGTCAATGGGAACTCTGCTTACATACAGCTATTAGGAATTTAAATGGATACCACTGCTTTGGAAAATGTGTTCGTATTTTCTTGAAAATTAGACCATTCCCATACCTTATCGCATGCAGTTCAACCCTCAGATGCATAGCTACATGGCACAACTGCAAAAATGAACAGATACAGGTGAAGCCAGATCTTATCCACGGAGGAAGGTTTGAACTCTGCCACACAGAAACCTCCTGTCATTAACACCAACACGTAAGGTTGCCTTTGAAGCAGCAGCAAGTCTTGAGGTGACATTGAACATAAAGTCAATGTTACATATCTTCAAATTTCCTGGTAAGTATAATTAATGAACTGCAGCAGAGTATAAATATGGTCCAATGAGAACTGGAGGGCCAGCAAGGAAGGCAAAGACTCAGAGAGCTCATCACACTTAGGTTTGGAAATGATATCAAGGGTCAGGAATTCATTTTTATAGCAACTGGGCAGTAAGATGACGTTCAATTTTATTGAAACTTTTGAAGACATAAAAATTATATCCTTATAAATGTATGGGACACAAGAAACAAGAATGGAAAAGGAAAAGTGTTCTTTCATACCAATAGACACTCTATGTATAGAGGGAGAGTAAAGTGAGCTAGCACCCAGGCTGCTTTTGACAGTTCCTGCTGTATAATGGAATGCTGCTCTGACTGAGATTGACTGAGCATTGTCAATCTCTTTGTTACCTACATAAAGAGGCAAACCACCGCTTGCCATCAGTGTTTAAAAATTGTTTATTTAGAGAACAAAATTAAGTTGTATTCTAAAAGTCAGACAAAGTTGAGGATGAAGTGTTTTACAAGGCAATCTATTTAACTATTAAATTGTAGTACTCTGCAACCCAGAGATTGATGCCATGCAATCACCAATGAATGACTGAACGTTAAACTCCCTGGCATCATAAATCAGTTTTTAGACTACAAGTCTAATTCAGATGTGTTTTTAATCTAAATTTAGAGACTGAGTTAAATAGTGTATGAAGAAAAGCAAAGATAAACCCTTTTTCACAGGGGCATATTATATTTTCTTTTGCACAATATGAAAATAACGCTTTTCCTTTATACCTCAGAATGTGGTTTCTCTTAAAGAAAATTAAAACTAACAATAAAAAGCAAATTTATTATCTTCATTCAACTAATGACCAGAGAAAGAATATGTGTGGGAATTTTAGAAAAAGAAAACCGCTGAAATTTCTTAATTTACAACATAGTGTTTTTTTATATTCTCAGAATTGCATTAGCAGTTTCGATCCTCATTCAAAAAATTTTTTAAAAATCACTAAAATAATAAGCTTTCAAGACTTTTAGCAGTAATATTAGATGCCAGAATAAATGGAACTATATCAGGGTTCTGAGTGAATATAAATTAGAAATCTAGCATTCTATTCATACTTAGTCAAACAAGTAGAACCTATATGTCATAAATTCTTTAGTTAAACAAAAATTCATATGTTTTCTAAAATATATATATTATATATGCTACATATATATACACACACACACACATATATGTATACAAAAGCTTTTCTATTATACTTGATAAAGGCTTGAGAAAGAACAACAAACAAAAGAGACAGAGAAATTGGAAAACGCAAACTAAATGAAATGGGAGCACTGAATATGAAAGAAAAAGTGAAACAAGCTAGATAAAAGTAAAAGAGCATTATATAGTCCAGTTGTTTTTAAACACAGCTGCTCATTAGAATCACATTTGGAGCTCTGGAGAAAAAAACAATACCTGGGCATTTGTATTTTTCAAAAATTCCAAAATAATTCTGACGTGCATCTGGATTTTAAAAAATGATTACAAGTTTTTCATATAAATGGTAGTTTTAGTGATATAGAATTCTATTTAATTTTCTGTGGACCAATCATGATACAATGATATTAAAATGAATAATAGTTACATAATCACAATAGTAAAAGATGTTTATCAGTTTTCACAATCAATAGCCAGACAAAAAATAAAAGATAATTACAATTGCAAACTATAATGGAAACAATATTAACCTAACAATATAAAATAATTATATACAATTTTGGGGGGTTAATTAGAGTGATGTGGTAAGTAGAAGTGCATACATGCACATATTTTCATTGTTTTTCATTGTTCACAGCAATAATATAGTCAACACTGTGAATTTATTAAATAAGGAAATGAGGAAGGTACTCTTTAAAGAATTAAAACTTTAGAGTGATAAAGGTATTTACTAAACTAAAACTATTAGTGAAACCCAGCAGAATGAAGAGGGAGAGGAATCTGATTTAATAAAAACAGAATATCAAGTTTGTCATCAATAATAAAATTTTTAAAATAATATTTATAAGCAAATCATGCAAAACTATATTAGTAGTGCATAAGTGAGAAAGGGGGAAAATATCCTCAGCTGTGCTATAAGGTAATGAACAACTAGGGACTTAAAGCAATCCTCTAAAATTTTATAATGTAAGTAATATTAGAAAGAAATTAAAAAGATAATTGTGGAAAAAAAAAGATAATTGTGGTAGCACTTCTAATACTAATCAGTATGAGTAACAGACAGATATATCTTCCTGACTGAAACAATTAATAAAACTTAAAGTATAGATGGAATTGTTTTCATACATTGGACAGCAGTCAGTGCAAGACCGTGATACCTGAGGAGGAAAAACACAGAAGATGAGCTGGAAGATTGACACAGCTCATTCCCTCCCAGAGAAGAGTAAGCCTGGCCTCCTGCTAATCTAGGAATGAGAATCTGGTCTCTCCCTGAGTTGACAGATGGGATGGGGGGCCTGGGGAAAACAAGATGACAAGAGTTGTAGAACAGATTACTACTGAGGACAGATTTCCCCAGAAGAGGAACTCTGGTTATCTATAGGTATTCCCCTTGAGTTTTTGGCTGAGCACTGATTAGTGAATGTATGTGAGGAAACTAGCCAAGGCTCAGGTATGAAAACCTTGAAAGAATTTAAGGTAATAAGCCCCGAAGTTCATATATGATCAAGAACAGTTATTATTTTCCAAAGCCAGAGTGCAAAAACCTTTCCAATTCATTGGGTAGAATACCCAGAGGGGTATTGCCTTGATAGTAGGTAGACTGAGACCTAGATTAATGGCTGTTATTATACTGCCTAACAAAGCTGAAAGGCAGGACTTGAAAGGATGAAACTGTTCCCAAGTAATTTAGACGTGCTCCAAAACAACACTTAGGAATATTTATAGGGATACAAAAGTATCTACCACCACCAATTTAAAAATCACGAGACTAAGTACCCATCAGAAATTATCAGGCATGCAAAGAGGCAAAAGTATATATATAATTCAGATATTTGAATTATCTATCATACCTGAATTATTCAGATATATATGTGAATTATCTATCTATTGATCTATATGTTATATACTATAAAACTCTGGAATATAAAAATTCATTAGGTAAGATGAAAAATACATGGATGTGATGAATTGAGCATTATATGGTACAGAAGAAAAGACTGGTAAACTTGAATGCATAGCAGTAGAAACTATCCAAAATTAAATGCAAAGTTAAATGCAAAATTATAGAAACAAAATTACCAGAAAAAAAGACCTTTAGAATAAATTCAAGCTATTCAATGTACATATAATCGAAGCCCCTGAAAGAAAGGAAGGTAAGGAAGAAAAAAATTTGAAGAAATAATGGCCCAAATTTTCACCAACCTCTGCTCTATAGATTTACATTATGAAGAGAGTTACATGGGAACATTATATTTGTATTGAGCATGTGAAACTGAAAGCCATTGATTTAAACCTTGAATGGAGGCTAAAAATGAGGTGAGAGTTTTTTAGCCATCACCTTGCCACTCCTTCATGAGCTTCCTGATATTGCTTTGCCATTACTATTACACACACCAAAACCCCAAAGTAGTATTTTTAACAGCCTTGTTAATCACAAACCTCCCATTTCTATTCCTCTTTATCCTTCTTTCCTTGGAGATGCCAAAGGAATACATAAAATAGAAAACTTTTCTATTTATATGAGATGATGGATGATCATCACACTTATTGTGGTAATCATTTCTTGATTTATGTGAGTCAAATTATTTTGCTGTACACCTTAAACATACGGTGCTGTCTGTCAATTAGATCTCAATAAAACTAGAAGATAAAAAGCAAAGGAAACAAGAAAACAGATGTAGATAATGGATCCAGATATCTTACTGAGATAGAGTAACAAATTCATGTTATTGATAAAAATAAAGAATAATTTTTTAAGAAAGAGAGAGAGAAAGACTTTGAGAAGACTAACTTGCTTTCAAATTTATCTTTTAAATATTTATTTTAAAATTAAAGGGGAAGAAAGAAGATGGCAGGTACCATAAATAACATGGAGATTGGAGAATATTTTCAGAAAAAGGGAAAATGTAAAGTTTTGGGGGCAGCTGCTAAGCGAGGAAAAATTTATGAAAATTTTTGTTAACCTGTATATCTCTCCTCAGTGTCCTGAAAAAATATTTTTTTTGTAAAATACCTACATATTCCAAAACCTTTTGGGAGTTGGATTAACGTGAATATTACAATGTATGAGGTAGAACCTGAAGTCAAGTAAAATAAGGTTGGTTTTTCTCTGGGTTAGTCATGTTAGTGGCATATATTCCCTGCCCTCTGTTATGTTTTTACCTCCTTTGATTATTTAACATGGAAGACATTCAACACTAGTAAACTTTTTGAGAAAAAAATGTAAGACTTAGTTTTATTCCTTTATCTTCTCATGTCAGCCTTCTATTTCTCACACTGAGTTGGTTTCCACTTTTGTGGGAACTTTTCCACAAAGTTCTTTTGACTTTTTTTCCAAGAAGATAATCCCTTTTAGACTTTTTTAGAGTCTCTGTGCACAAGCCCCACACCCTGGTGTTACCTATAAAATATGAATCCATTTCTAGTGAAGGTTCTATGACTAAGTTGCCAGCCTGCGTTATTGCATCTATTTACAAGGATAATACACAACTTTAGACCTGTTCATTAATAGCTAAACTTCACGTTTTCTCTAAGAAAAAAAATAAGAGTTATTTTATAAGCTTAACAAGTTACTAGTTTGTGAGAAAAAACCTTCAATTTTTTTTCATTTTTTAAATAACTTAAAAACATTTTTTTGTACTTTCAACTGTAGAGATAATAACGGTACCACAGAGCAGTGATTTTTTTTTCATTTCATGTACACACAAATCACTTAGAGATACTGCTAAAATACAGATTTTGATTCTGGAGGTCTGGGTGGGGCCTGACACTCTACATTTCTATCAAGTTCCCAAGTGATATCAATGGAGCTGGCTTGCAGGTCATCCTTTAAGTAGCACGGAGCGAGACAGCAGTGGAAAAATGACAGAAAAAATCTGGGTCCCAATGTGTCCATATAGAGGAAAATTGTTTCACTGTCCTGGATCACTCATCTGAAAACTGTTAAGTGAAAGAGAAATTAATTTATATGTCTTTAAACTACTGCTTCTTTTTTTCTATTCTCCACGCTATAGCTATTAGCGTTCACTTTAACACATATGGCTTCAGATGTCAAGTTTCTTCATGATCCAGGATGGCGACTGAAACACTAGTCATCATGTCTGTATTCTATATTGGCATCAGGAGACAGGGAAGCAAAGTGGGTGTCTGTTTCCAAGGAGACTTCCTAAAAGTCCCACAAAATACTCTCTTTGCATTTTATTGTTCAGAGCTTAGTCATACACACTTACTTAGCTGAAAGAGAGGTTGAGAAATTTAGTTTTGATTCTGATCACCTGTGGGTTTTTTTTTTTTACAAATAGGGTGATCACAGAGTTCACTGTGGAACTAGCATATATTAATAGTGAAATTGGATGCTATAAAGAATTTTCCTGGAACCACAGACTTAACACAACTCTGTTTAGGCAAACTGGAATATGCACATCCTTCTTATAAAGTAGAAAAGAAAGAATGTTCAAATGGAAAACTTGTAGTTGCTGTCATATAGTGCTCCCCAAGAATCATTTGGAAAGAAAATGTGAAAGGAACAAGGCACGGTACACAAATCACACACCTTAATGTAGCTTTCTTTAAAATGCTGGCTTAACTCCTAGAGAGGTTCATTATACTTTTTATTTATAAAGTCCCTTTTTGAGTGCAAAGATTCTTTTGAATGAACAAAGATTAACTATATAGTAGGGCATACCCTTACAGAAACTATGTTTTTATAACTGAGAAACAGTGTTATGGAAAGCTGGGGCTAGTTCCAGGAAGTGCTACTTATTCATGGTTAGGGAGCATTTCTGAGATGCTTCCAGAATGGCAAGTATCAGAGTCTGAAATATGATAGAAGCTGGTGATGTGCTAAATGCCCAGACTGTGAGATCTCCTGAGTCCTTTAAAAAATAGCCCTAGAATGACTGAGTCAAAATGTCCAAATATTCATGGGCAGGGAGGATCCAGGGAACTATAAAGCAGTAAAGAATCAATATCTACCAAAAAGCTTAAAGCAGATGTCATATACGTCATGTGACTGGAGATTGTGGTGCAGGGGTCTCTGACCAAAGGGCTTTGAACTCACAAATAGACTAGCTTCATATAGTTTCAGGCTGGGCTTAATAATTAAGTGAAACCTTCACGCTGAACTTAACCTGAAACAATGTGACTATTCTCCAATATTTTTCCTAGTTTTTTAAACTAGTTGGGCACATGTAAGAGAAAGACTAGCTCTCACTAGTCTTTTTAGAGGGGGTAACATGGAACTTGGAAAAAGGCCCACTGGTGGTTCCAGCACAGACTCTGAAAGGCAGTGAGGCAGAGGAGAAAATACAAGAGCTAAATGCTTTAAAGGCGTGCCAGCTTAGTTTGGGGAACTTGGGTTGTTGTTGCTCTTACTTAAGCTTCCCAATGCTGGCTGAAAAAATAAGAGAAACTGAATAAACCAAAAGAAGGCACCAACTTAATGTCTTAACGCTGTGATTTCCATAAAGCAAAGACAGGGGAATATGATAAGGAATTGTCTCTGGTATCTTAGAGGGCTGAAGGCACTAAAAATATGCTGTGAATAGCAAGTGTTCTGAAGATGTTGGGGATCCTTCCTCTGTCTTCCTGGAACAGTTTCATTTCAGGTCACTGATAGTTTCCATTCTCCTCAAAACAGGCAGCCCTAAGTGGAGTTGGAGATAGAGGCAAAGACAGAAGGATTTTGGAAAACAGTCATCCCAGATAGTGCATTATAGATTATCACCATGTTCCAATAGTTCTAGACAAACACATAGACTATATCATATTGTACAATGGCTGTCCCCTGTGGCTTGTTTGTCTAAACCTATTCATAAATGGTTTATGTGATCTCCCAGACAAGTATTTCCTGAAAGGGGAAGGAGTGAGAATTGAGTTCATTTGAAAGTAAATACCACATATGTATTTTGACCGGATCCAAGAGACCTGCAGGGAGGCAGAGCATAGAACAGATTCTAACTTCTTTAGGCATCATGCCTACACCAGATACCTATATGTCTTTCCCTTTCATGTTATATATGCAGACTTTAGATTAAGACAAGACCAAGCAAAAGATGAAAATATTTGTCTTTAGTTCTACTCTGAGGTTGAATGTGTTGGATCCTGCCTTTAACTCTTCCCAAATGAAAACTTTGAGAGCTTTCATTTTTGCAAAGAGAAACTGAGAAGAAACTCTAAGCCAAGAACAGTATTTATCTCCTCCATGAAAGGAATGTAGCCTGAGTTTAGAATACGCACAGTAAGAAAAATTGAATGATGCCCTGCATTTTTCAAAAAGTCAAATATGATTGCACGGTCTGAAACTACAAACTTATAAGAACATATTGAATATTTAATAATTAATGGTGTAATCTCTGTGTCCCATTCCAATCCCAATGGTTATTATTAACAAATCAGACAAAATGAAAGTAGGTAATTGAGTGGCTATATGAAATAGATTTGGATAGTTACACTAATTTTAGATTGTCCACAGGAAACCAGTGATACTTAGCACTTCCATGAGGAAGGGATGTTATGCAAGACTTGTCACTACCTTAGCACATTCTGAACTCCTCTTTGTTTTGGAATGTGTATTCCAAGCTACTTCCTGGTCCTTGCTACATTTTAACATTTATTTCAGAAATCTATCTGGAGACATAAATGATCAAGATGTTTGTTTATTTAAAATACATAAATGTTCTCGGAAGGACTCTGGAAGAACATGAGCAAAGAACATGGTGAAATAATACTGGGTTAAGCAGGCCTAATGTTACTAAAATACCTTCCTTGAAGACACTAAGTTTTTACTGGGTCACCCTTAATAAAATGTAGAAATCACAGAGGATTACAGGAACTAATGCCAGCCCAATCCTCACAACATTTTGGGAAGTATTGGAGAGGAGACCTAGGAGAATGAATAGTACCCCTGACAGTTCTTCATTGTCTCTAATGAACTCTTTTGTATCCATGTAGTTGTAATGGCCTAGAGGTTGTAGGAACTATATTATGTTAAGGAGGCTACAACTGGCCAATGATTGTTAGCAGCCAGTATCTACTGAATAGCGAATCTAAAAAACATCCTAATCTCAAATTAGAATTCCGAGGATCTATTGATATGATGTGGGGAAAGCTGTGGTCTTTGAAGTAAGCCTAAGAGTAATCCAATAAAAAAGGTGTTATAAATTGATTTAGTTACTCTCCACTATTGAACAATTATTGTTTCAGGTTTATTATAGAGCATGTCTCAGCAATAAGGATATTAATTCTTTTTTATAAATGGACCCATTTGCATGCCATTCAAATGAATTTGTATTAGGGGAACAGAATAAATTGACACCAGAAACTGGAGGGGTGAAATATGATGCTGAGAGAGTTTTGCTTCTTCTCATGCCAGCAGCAGTAGAGTCAATAACCTCAATTGGGATGAAAGGGAAAAAAGAAGTGGAAGAGGCATAATGGACAGATTTTGAGGTGGGAGAAAGATTAAAGAAAAAAATAAAACAGCAGAATATTCTGGGCCAAAGATTTAGATTATTCTCCAAAGACAATTAAATTTTGCCAAATTACAAAGCAAATAGAGTTCACTGATGGGGTGCTACGCTAATTAGTAACCTGCAGTTCATCTCACTAATGGAGTACTATATTAATATATATCTGCAAAAACAGACGAAATAATTGATGTTTCCCAATGAATACCATGCCTGATTTTTAGAGCATCACATAATCAATTTGATCTGATTAGCAAAGAAATGGTTCTAAAACTGATATGGATCCAACTTATCTGGTCTCAGATGGCATAAGAAGTCAAACCTAAATCTGAGACTCTTTCCTGCAGTAACAGTTTACCTAGATGCTATTTAGAAGTCCCTGGAATTAGAATATATGGAAAATCTGTCCTTAGAACTCTATAGTCAGAATACAGGAACTATCGTGTTGATATTCAATCATTTCCCCTTATACTCAGGCTTGACTAATCAGGAACAAAATGTCATAGCAGTTACCTATTTGCTTAGGGAAATAGAGAACACACATCTCCTTTTTACATACCTCTAGTGCCATCAGAAATTATATCACTGACATTTTAACTTGTTCCTAGGAATTTGAAAAGGAACCAAAAGAAAAGAAACTTAAATCTCCTCTGTCCATTTATTTTCTCTTGCAGATAGATGTGTCCTGGAAGTGAGGTGAGGCACTGAGGAAATTATAGGGAAAATTCCGAGAATTCAGCGAGTGAAGGGGCTGAACTGAACAAGTTCTAGAGCCCTTAACTAGGAGAATGGTTAGTGACACCTCATTGTTTACAACTTAGAGATTTCACTAAATGTTTTAAAGTAATTTTAGGGAACAGATTTATGCAACAGAGAGCATTATCCATGAATGTGCTGTATTTTTTGTTACTTAACATTTTCATCATTTTTTTTTTTTTCATTTTCATCATTTTTATTCAAAAGTTTATCAAGCATTCTTCTCAAGTAGATATTGATGAATTATTTTTTTTTCAATATTTAATTAAATTTCCTAGTAAAAGAAACTGCAGAGAAAGTAAATTATATGTGTGTTTGTATGTGTATGAACAGTTATACATATATGTATACATACATACATACACATACACTAAATTCTAATATCTAGCTCTAAAAAACACAATACTCTAACTTTTTAAAAAAGGTATACTTGTGGCTCTTCCAATATATAACTTTTATTTCAAGGGCATGTTATTGTTTGCATGCTTTACTATTTTACATTGTAATTGAAAATATACAACAGAACAATGCACTTTCTTTACACAGTGATACAGAATGATATATCGAAGTACCAGGGAAATGGTTTGTTTGTAAGATAAAATAAAGTAAGAAATCTCAATGTCCTATACTTATGTGACTGTGGCAGAGTTTCGTTTTTTCAAATCTCCTCGTGAAAGTTATCTTACTTTACAGTAAACCTTTGGATAACGGGCACAGTAAAGTATAGGAGAGCAAAACTTGCCACCCCAAATTGTGTCCCTTTAGCATGAAGATTAATTTAAGCTAATTATTTTTATGGCCCCAAAGATTCTGACTTTCTCTCTAACTGCCTAAAAGAATGTAGATAGAGAACCTATTCAAGGTAGGGAGCTATCACTAGAGATAACTAGTTCATATGCAGTATGAACTAGGTGTGGTAGACAGGCAGGAACTTAGTTAACTTATTAACAAATAAGTTAAAATCCCTCTCTGTGCCCACTGTCTCTGCATGGCCCAGAAAACATTTGTTTACCAAACACTTGCTTTTCCAGCTCCATGTGAATTGCCTTCCTGCCCTAGCACTACCCCTAACTTCCTCTTTTGTCTTTAGCTGAAGATGGTATATAAGGGGAGGGCTTCAGCCATTTCAGGGAGTTAGTTTTCCTGGATCTCTCCCATGTCTACATGTTATTAAACTTTGGTTTGATTTTCTCCTGTTAATCTGTCTTATGTCAATTTAATTCTTAGACCAGCCAGAAGAACATAGAAGGGTAGAGGAAAATTTCTACCTCCCTGACAAAAGCAAGTAAAATCTGACAAGTTCAAAGCCTCTGAACTCTATTACTAATAATTAGATTCTAAAAAAGAGGGAGGGGCATAGACAATAATAAATTAAGAATAGCTCAGGTGCACACTGTCTTTACATACAGTATGAATCGACATCTTCAAGAATTACTGTTCAGGCAGAAAGGAAGGTACATTGGTGTGTGTTGCCAAAGAACTGTGCCGACCTGCTCATAATTGCCTAAAGAATCCTGTTCCAATTCCTTTCTCACTTATCTTCTAGAGACTAACCTGAAAAGAGGTTTTTCAGCTTCCAAAATTGGGCAGTTTTCTACAGCTACTAAAATTCTGCATTAAAAATCAAAACAAACAATCTTCTTGTCAGAAAGAGAACAAAACTGTGAGCTCTACATAACACAGTTTATTTTACAGACCTCTGGAAAAACTTGCAGAGATGCTTTGGCATCCATTGGATAAAAACCTGTTTATTTTCTCTACTTCATTTCCATCCAAAAATAATTAAAAATTAAAGTATAAACTTCAAGTGCTATTCTAGAGGTAGGCATAGAGTATTATGTGAGTAAGGTGGAGTGGTAAGTAACTCTGTATGCTATAATTGTGGAAGCCTTGCAGAGGTGATACAAATCATTTTAATAGGATTTCCTTCCAATTTGAATTATTTCACACATGCATAAACGACAAGTTTAGGAAAATGCTGAGTCAACGAAAAGTCAATGCATGACAAACAACAACAAAAACAAAAGGTATGTGTAATTATTATGTAACTATATAACTAACATTTTGTCATGGCCTCTGGTCAGCCAAGTAGAATAAAAACAATGTAGATCATGAAAGAAGTCCCTTGTCACTTCTGCTAAAGGATGAAGTATAATGAACTATGGTACCCTAAACCTCTGGCTAAAAATACAGTGTACAGAAGTTTTATTAACCTAATTTCTAACAAGTATAAATTTAGTAGCATGCTTATATTAAATAAAATATTTAATTTTATTGGTATTTTTTGCATGGGTTAGGGAGGAAGAAATTTTCCTCTACCCTTCTAAGTTCTTCTGATTGGTCTAAGAATTAAACTGACATTTCACAGATTAACAGGAGAAAATCAAACCAAAGCTTAATAACATGTGTATATGCGAGAGACTCAGGAAAACGAACTGAGTTTCAGCCAAAGTGGCTGAAACCCTCCCCTTAAATACCATCTTCAGCTAAAGACAAAACAGCATGTTAGGGGTAGTGGTTTGGGACTTGAAAGGGCAGGGAGGCAATTTACACGGAGGTGGAAAAGCAAGTGTTTGGTAAACAAATGTTTGCTGGGCCGTGCAGAGACAACGGGACACAGGTGGGACTCTGATCTCTAGGCCCTGCCTAGTGTTCCCCTATTCTTTGCAGATATCTCTGGTGATAACTCCCTTCTTGCAACACGCCCTATATCTACATTCTTTTAGGCAGTTAGGGAGTAAGTCAAAGGTTCTTCCTTTTTATCTTGTAAATTAAGATGATTTTTTGAAATTTTTGATTACCAATTCATGGTTAATTTTCCCCAGAAAACAGGGTGATGCTGTAAGATAGTTAGCAATATATAAAACTGTATTGCAAAGCAGACAAAATAAGCCTGTAGGAGACACAGCAACTGCCTATTATATAACTAAGTTACATTTTTTTCTTTATGAAAATAAGAAAAAAGGAAAAGCATTTTAACTTCTTAAGTCACTTCAGGAAGACAAATTGATTTAAATAGACCATGTGTTGCTTTCCCTAAATTACTAAAATACACCAGGGGCACTGGAACTAAAGACCATATTATTGGAACTATTGATACATAATATTAAATGATAAATATGTTCTATGCTGTATCTGCTTATATCCTATTAAGTAGGATATCTGTTTTGTTTAGTTTTAATATTTTTCGATAATGTATTATAATTTCCTCCATAAATTCTATGCAAGTCTTTTGTTATATTTAAGCCCAGATACATTTTAACACTATTTTTAAAGTAATTATTTTAATATTTATATAGAGACATGAAATTGAGTTTTATATATCATTTTTTAAGATGAAACAACCTTGCTATACTTGTTAATTAGGTCCTTTGGGATTTTCCATGTTGACAAGCAACAACTGCACATAAACATTTTTTGTCTTTCCTTCTAATTTATGTCTTTGATTTCCCTATTTTGTTTCACTCAGCTTTGTTGGCTGGAAGAAGAGCAGGAGCCTTTGTCTTGCACTTGACTTTAAGGAGATTATGTTTTAACCATTAATAATATTTGCAGTGTGATTTTTTTCTAAATATAACTTTAAAGGTTAAAGAATTTACCTTCTATTTCTACTATGATGGCAGAGTTTTAAAGAATTATAGATTAGTGTGTTATTTTATCAAATACTTTTCTATAGTTGAGATTATTAAATGTCATTTTTCGAATTAATATTTATTATGTTGAATTATATTAGCTGATTTTTCTAATATAAAATCAAATTTTATTTTTTGAATAACTATGATTTTCTCAACAGAAAACAGTATCATTTACAATAATTTCAAAAATGAAATACTACTTAGGTATGAATTTAACAAAATATGTACAGGATCTGTATGCTCAAAACACTGTTGAGTTCATGAATTGAAAGACACAGTACAGTTCAGATGTTAATTCTCTCCCAATTGGTGTGCAGATCAAACATAAATCCAATTAAAATACAAGCAGTAAAACTTGTAGATACAGACAAACTAATTTTAAAATTTATATGGAAAGGTAAAAGGTTTAAAGTAGTGAGAACAGTATGGAGGTTCCTTAAAAATGTAAAAATAGAGTTACCATATGATCCAGGGATCTCACACCTGGGCATATATCCAGAGAAAACTATAATTTGAAAAGATACATGCACCCCAATGTTCACTGCAGCACTATTAACCATAGCCAAGACATGTAAGCAACCTAAATGTCCATCGACAGTTGAATGGATAAAGAAGATGTGGTATATGTATACAATGGAATACTACTCAACCGTATAAAAGAATTAAATAATGCCATTTGCAGCAACATGGATGGACTTAGAGATTATCATACTAAGTGAAGTAAGCCAGAGAAAGACAAAATCATATGATATTGTTTTTATGTGGAATCTGAAAAAAAGTACAAATGAACTTATTTTACAAAACAGAAATAACCTAGTGAAAGACATGCTCTGATTTCTCTGGATTAAATATAAATAAATGGTAAGAATGTTTCTATGAAAAAAAATAAAAAGAAAGAAAAAAACCCCCAGAAATAGACCCACAGACATAGGAAGCAAACTTATGGTTACCAACAGGGAAGGTGGCAGGGAGGGATAAATTAGGAGGATGGGATTTACATATACATACTACTATATATAAAAACAACTAACCGACAAGGACCTACTGTATGGCACGGGGAACTAAACTCAATATTTTGTAATAACCTATACGGGAAAAGAATCTGAGAAAAAAAAATATATGTATAACTGAATCACTGTGGTGTACACCTGAACTAACATGACATTGTAAATCAGCTATACCTCAATTTTAAAAAAAATTAAAGGAATAAAAAAAATTTTTTTTAAATGATGAAAAGACAAGTCACAGACTGGGTGAAGACAGTTTTAATTTAAATGTCCAAGAAAGGTCTTTTTTCTAGATATATAAAGAACTATCTACACTCGATAAGAAAATAACACATTTTAAAATGGTAAAATGAGCAAAATATTTGAAAATGCATTTCACAAAATAAACACATGAGATGCTAAACAATCGACAATATTAATAAATTAATAAACTCCTTTTCTTTCTTCCTTCCTCCCTCTCTCATTCCCTTGTGTCTCTTTCTTTCATTCATTCTTTCTGTGTAATTTCCATGTCTGGCTTGGTCTTTCTCAACAGAAAAATGATTTAATACATTTTGAATTAACTGAAATCCTTTGACTAGAAATATCTATGTAAGGAAAGAATTTTTAATAGTAATACTTATGCAAATAAAAGAACTACAACCCTTTCAAAACCAAGTCCATGTTTATGTAAGAACTGGTAAGAGACTAACACAAGTTACTGATCTTTCTCTTTTGACACTTTGCTCTAAATATTCCTTGTGTTCTCATTTCATCTCATGTAATGAAAAGTCATCTCATCTAATTTACCTTAGCTTATCTTCCATCTGTCTTCAACCACATCTTTCTACTAGTGCCCTCTCTCCCAAAGGTACTAAACATTGCCTGTTCTTTACGCAAAAATCAAAATCGAAACAAAGCAAAACACATTCCATTCTGACTCTTCTTACACTATATAACTAATTTTCTCACTAATGTTTTCAAAGACATTTTAATTATTTTACTTTCCTTCTATTCAACCTTTTAACTCCCACTTCTTTTGCTTTCAACCTCTTCCCTCCCCTGCTCCCATAGCTCCTCTTCAGGCAGCTTTATAACCACAGTGTCCTGGATTTTCATACAGGCTCCTCATTTTCTGGCTGTTTGGCCTTCAAAAAATTACTTTAAGGTCTATAGTCTTGATTTTCTCACATATAAATGGTCAAAATAACACGTTCTTAAAATGGAGTTTATTGAGCTAAGGCATAAACATATTCATTGAGCTAAGGCATAAACATATTTAGTTACCCTGTACAAGTTTGACAAGGGTTAAATGCTCAATCCAAGTTATTGTTTTAATAATGAAAAATGTTAATGTCCTTATACTGGGTGGGCCAAAAAGTGCCTTCGGGTTTTTTTTTTTTTTTTTTTGCCTTCGGGTTTTTAAGTAAAATAAAACACACAATTTTCATTTTCACCAAGGACTTTACTGAACAACATATTCACCCTTTTGTACCACTACCTTCTGCCATTTTTCAGGCAACTTCATAATTCCATCTTCCCAAAACGTTTCATCTTTTTGAGCAAAGAACTGTTTCAGGTGCTTTTTACAGTCTTCCAGGGAATTGAAATTTTTTCCATTAAGAGAATTTTGTAAAGACCGAAATAAATGGAAATCCAAAGGTACAATGTCTGGTGAATACGGTGGATGGATCAGAACTTCCCAGCCAAGCTGTAACAGTTTTTGCCTGGTCAGACTGCAAGAAACATGCAGTCTTGCAGTATCCTGATGGAAGATAAGGCATTTTCTGTTGACTAATTCTGGACGCTTTCCATCAAGTGCTGATTTCAGTTGGTCTAATTGGGAGCGGTACTTGTTGGAATTAATTGTTGGGTTTTCCAGAAGGAGCTCATAATAGAGGACTCCCTTCGAATCCCACCACGTACACAACATCACCTTCTTTGGATGAAGACCAGCCTCTGGTATGGTTGGTGGTGGTTCACTTCACTTGCCCCACAATCTCTTCTGTTCCACATTACTGTACAGTATCCACTTTTCATCACATGTCACAATTTGTTTTAAAAACGGAATGTTTTCATTATGTTTCAGTAGAGAATCGCATGTGGAAATATGGTCAAGAAGGTTTTTTTCACTTAACTTTTGTGGAACCCAAACATCAAAGCGGTTCTCATAACCAAGCTTGTGCAAATGATTTTCAGCACTTGATTTGGATATTTTGAGTATGTCGGCTATCTCCCACATGGTATAACATTGATTGTTCTCAGTTATTGTTTCAATTTGATCACTATCAACTTCAACTGGTCTACCAGACCGTGGAGCATCATCCAGCTAGAAATCTCCAGCATGAAACTTCGCAAACCACTTTTGACACGTTCGATCAGTCACAGCACCTTCTCCGTATACTGCACAAATCTTTTTGTGCATTTCAGTGGCACTTTTACCTTTCTTGAATCAATAAAGCATAATATGCCGAAAATGTTGCTTTTTGCTTCCATCTTCGATATTAAAATACCTACACAAAAATTCACCAGTTTTGATGTCTTTTTTAAAATGCAGCTGATACTACAGCTGTCACATACAATCTAACAAAATTGTTTCTATTGAAGTGAAAGACAACTAAGTGCAACTAGAGCCATCTATGGGAAAACCCGAACGAACCTTTTGGCCCACCCAATACATACTTTCAAGTAACATTCAATTAGATAAAACTCAAAGTGATTCTGAAAACACAAGGTTTTTTTGGTCCCTGTTTCTCTTAATTCTCCAGGGCTCCTCTAGACTCTACCCTCAGACAAAAATATCCTTTGCTTTGAAGTTCATTTCAATTGATTATGCCCCCTGGATTTGTTAGTGTGGCCTATTACTGTTTAGATCATTCCTCTTTGTTTTTTAAGGCCTTTTCTAGAAGACATTCTTTCTCTTCCCCAAATTCTTCCCAGAATTTCTAACATCTGTGTAATGCACAAGGCTAACCCATCCTTTCCTATGATTTCTTAGTAGCCCTACCTTCAACAGCTCTCTCTCTGTAGTGGCATCAACTTTTTTTTCCCAGTGAATTTTGTCATAAATATATGATAATATTCAAGTCTTTTCCATCTTAAAAACTAAACAGATAATAAAACCATTAAGCTCTTCATTGAGAGTTAAATTCTAGACAATGATGTATCTCTCTGATAATTTTACAAGTAAAGTTCCTGGAAATAATGTTTTATGCTCACCAACTTTACTTTCTCACTCTTTGTATCATCTATCTGGTTTCAACATTTATTTCACTCTGAAATTGCTCTTATACAGGCCAACAGGCCAGACGGTCCTGAGAACATATACTATGTGCTGGTAATGCCAAGAAAAATCTAACTGAGATCTTTTACATTTTTAAGAGAGGTGTGAAGACTATCAGAATCAGAAACACTATACAAGATCGCTTTCTATTTCACAGACAAGACTGGCAAAATCACACTCTCCAATATGTGTCAATCTCATATATCCAATGGCCACTCCATACTGTTTTTTTGTTTGTTTTTTGTACATCTGGTTACATTGTTGAAAACTCCCTTATTTTATATTATTTCAAAGAAATACAGGAAGAGACAGAACTAACATGTAGCATCAGTTAATATAATTATCAACGTTATAAATGGTCATAACTTCCTGAATTAAAGTCTTAAGAGTTTTGTGATAAATGATCTTGTAACACAAGGAGATATGGTGATTCTAGGGAAGCCATGCTGATACCATTCCAAATAGCACTTAGGTGCAGGTCTGACTTTTTTTTTTTTTTTTTTTTCCGGTACGCGGGCCTCTCACTGCTGTAGCCTCTCCCGTTGCGGAGCACAGGCTTCGGACGCGCAGGCTCAGCGGCCATGGCTCACGGGCCCAGCCACTCCGCGGCATGTGGGATCTTCCCGGACCCAGGCATGAACCAGTGTCCCCTACATCGGCAGGCGGACTCTCAACCACTGCGCCACCAGGGAAGCCCTGCAGGTCTGATTTTGATAATGGGATACAGATGTATGTTTGTATGTAACTCTTTTTACATGTAAATTTGTAAAATATTTTAAGGCTAATTATAAAAATACATAGAAATAGGAAGTTATACATTTCTAAAGGCAAAATAATTCAGTACTGCATTATTAAAAGAAACTTTGGCAATAATTATCAACCATCTTACAATTTAGCATTGATTTTAATAGAATAATACTAATTTTGGAAGGTGTCTGTTTATAATACTGAAAATTGAAAGCAATCTAAAAATCCATCAGTAGGTAGTGTGCTAAATGTACATACATACAGTGGCAAAATTGGAAGCCATTAAATACAGTACCAAAGTATACACTACTTAGAAAATGTCACTGATAGAAGATTTAAATGACATATAGATTACAAAACAGTATGTATCATAGGATTCCAATTTTGTAAATCGAATATAACACCTGAATCTATATAATCAGATTCTGGAGGAATTTGCAATTCTTGTTTAATTTTTGGTGGTGAGATAATGAAAAAAATTGCTTCTTGTATAGCTATAGATCCTAATTCTAAAACAAAATACAATATGTTAAGGTAATAAAATGAGGAAATACTAGGATTCTTACTTCTGCTCAGTCTCCTGTACATACTGAAGCAAATGATTTAAGAACTTAGTTTAATAAAGCAAATGATTGAAAAAAATAATTTAACAAAGGGTGTATTCTACATATGACCATATCTCACAAGAAAATCTATCAAATTATCTATTACGTTTCATAGGTGCTGCCTCATAAATTATGTTAAAGGCCATAACAACATTTAAGTCTAGATACTACTCAAACATTGTGATTAGCCCCATGGCTTTAAGTTAATTGGGTCAAGAATTCTAGGCTTTAGGGCTGAGATTTGTGGCTCTCCTTCCCAGAGTTACTCAGTGAATGGAGATGAAAGGCCACAAGGGGTCTTTCCAAGATCTTAAGGCTGCTCTGGGTATACTCTTTTTGTATATACATAGAAAGTCCCAGTATGTTCAACCTTTACCTTTAAACAAAGGAGTACTATTGGACCCTATGTCCTGAACTCTCAATTTTACCCACTCATATTTTAATCATATTCAGAATGAATCGTTGGCTATTTTCCAACTTCATCTCATGTAATGAAGTTTAAAACACAGTGTATGCATGAGATTTCATATATATGGTTAATAAATGTCTTAACTATACTTGAATAATGATGGAGGCCAACATTTTAGTTTTTCAGTTGACTAATGAATGTGATAGAATAATTCTTATTAGAGAAATGTTTACAGAATTTTAAATTCAAGTTTCTTACTTGTAAACCTTAATTCAAAACGAATTACATTTTATGGCTGTTGAAAACAAGATAAATAGGCCTAAGATGGGAACTGCTTATGTGACTCCCCAAGTCACCAAACTGTGATTTGACTTAATTATAGTTTTTGTACAGTTTTTGCCATCCCAGAAATGGGACCTTAAACCAGTCAACCAGGAATTGCTGGTCCAACACTAGTTAAGTAATCTGCCCGACAGACCTCTGTCACCCCCAAGGAAAGTAACTTCCCCATAACAAAAGTTAATGCTCTTTTGCCTAGTGTAACTTCCTTGTTACTGCTCTCCTCTGTCTATAAAAGTCTTTCATTTTGTACTGATCCTTGGAGCTCCTTTCCATCTACTAGATTGGATACTTCACGATTCGAATCAATGTTTGCTCAAATAAACTCTTAAAATTTTTAATATGCCTTAGTTTATCTTTTAATAGTACACATGTCCATTCAAATAATTCAGACATTTGAACTATTTATTCTCATAATCTGGGCACATTTTCTGTGCCTTATGTAAAGATTTGAATTATTTGTTACTGCAGCTGACATATTATACATATTTTCACAACTTTTATCATCTTGATATAATTTAAGCAATACATAATTGTCATATTAAAATATTGTCTCTATTTCCTGGGTTCATATAAGATCATCAAATTCTATTTTACTAGAATTAAATGAAACTTCTTGGAGATTAATGTTAGTTTTAGGTAAAATAAGAGGACATTATTATGTGCAGAATTTAAAAAGCATTATATAGTCTTCAAAATAGGCATGATTTGTTTTAGGAAAGAATTGTGGTGGGAATGCATTGTATTTTGTTTACTTACAGACAGTTTTCACTATGTTCCATAAACTTCCCACTAACATAGTAGAGGCAGAATACCATCTTAAACAGGAGAGATACAAAAATACATCTCTTGTAGTTTTTCAACTACAATTTATTTTCAGCTTTCTTCAGAAATTTCCTCCTGATTTGTCTTTATATTATGCTTACAAAAGTTGCTGCCTTTTACATGGTTGTTTCCTTATCCATTAACATCCTATAATATTTATTGTTTTAATTTTGTCATGATGAAAACAAAGGAAAGAAAGCCTACTTTTAACTGCATAATTAACCTAAAATAACCAGTCCCTTAAAAATCTATTAATTCATGACCTGTATAAATAATTTCTTGCATATTTATCTCTAATGCAGCATATAAATTAACTCAGTGAAGATACTTCTGGTGTCTATTGTTACAATATAAATATCTCCCTAGTGTAGAATTAGGAAGATAAGCTTTAGATAGAATCAGAGTAAGGAAAATTCAATTAAGGCACATCCAATTTAGTAAATTTCATAAGGACAGACTTCTCTTAATATTTGGAAAATATGGCACTATATCCAGTTGCTTTGTACTTAACCATTTTAACTTATTAGTTGTGTTGATACTTAACTTGATGTAGCAATAGTTAACTGTCAATGCTGGCGTCAGCATTCAGAATCATTCTCAAATTTGAACTAATATTGTGATGCTGATAATTATGATCTCTAGAGTAAAGAAGTGTCAGGAATAAAAGTGTATGTAATTCTGATGTTTCTAAAACTTTGTTGTAGTTATGGTTCTTATAGATACATCGTATCTATTGTGTTTATTCTTTGTCACAGAATTCCTCAGAATAGCACCCATAAAAGTGCAAGGTTATCACAAATTTTAGCCAATCTTATTTTGTTCTAAGAAGTCAGTCTTGCAGATTAAAATTGAAACAATATTTTGGGATCGAATTAAAGTCAGAGAAGGTTGGATAATACGTCTTACTTGTTTTATGTCACGTTTTCTTTGGGATATGTGTCATAAGAAGGGAAATTCAGTTCCAGAGAAATTACAAATTTTTAAATGTTAAAGAAACATTAACTTATTCAAGTTTAATAGATTTTTTCTAATTTAAACTGCATACAACTGAATGGTACAATCAATATTATCAACTTTATTTTGCCATTTTAATAATTTCTTTGCTATAACATTAACACTGTATTTAAAATATTGGGAGATATCTGAATTCTGGGTATATGAAGAAATTATCAATTTTTAAGCATAAAAATACATTGAAGAGATAAGAGAAATCAATCTTTTTTAGCTAAAATACTTAGCCTACTCAAGATTCCAATGACCAAACATGAAAAGAAACTGAAGCAATGCAGTGTTATCAAGTTGCCAAACAATTTAAGATGCTCATAACTTTTAAATTTGACCCTTCAGGATGACACTCAATTTTTTTTTTGTACACAGGCCTCTCACTGTTGTGGCCTCTCCGTTGCAGAGCACAGGCTCCAGACACGCAGGCGCAGTGGCCATGGCTCACGGGCCTAGCCGCTCCGCAGCATGTGGGATCCTCCCGGACCGGGGCACGAACCCGTGTTCCCTGCATCGGCAGGCAGACTCTCAACCACTGTGCCACCAGGGAAGCCCCGACACTCAATTTTGAAAGATCAGAGGATAGATCAATTCATGGACTAGAGCAAGGACTCATTTAAATACTCTGCTAATTTAGAATTAAAAGAAAATTAATTGAAATGATTCAACACTTTACAATAAAGTTCAGTGTCTTCAGTGGGAAGACTTGCAAATTGTTCTGTGTTAACAACTTGTCTTGTCTCTAAAATTAATTGCCTTCAGCTGTATTAACAATAGAGCATGATCAAGTAATGTGAAAGCTTTGGACAGATCAATAATAAAGGCATCCTAATTTATCCTTGGTTCACCACCAACACCGCAAGATTAATAAATTTCAAAACGGCCAACTGAATGAAGTCTTTAGCCTACAATTGCTACTAAAACGTCATCCAACTACAGAGCACAAAACAGCTCCTCAGAGCTGCTAAACCAGTCAGGCAAACTTAACACAGAAATCAGCACTAGGGGGAAGGGTCATTTGAAAATACTGACACCTTTCCTATGCACCTGCTATAAAATGCTATAATCCATAAGTGGCAGAGCTATCTTTTGCATATGAAAGAGACAAGGGAAGGGAAAAATAGTGAAATGAACAACTTGATAGCCAAAAGTTTTTGTTGCACAAAGAGCCGTACTGGTTTACCTTTATTTTTTAGTCTTTTGTAGTCTTATGCTTCCTGTGCTAATAAGGGCCAGTGCTATATAAAAGGTTTGATGATGCAAATGCTACATTAGGAAAACAATTCAATTAAGTTATGTATTGAGGGTACTCTACCAAGCTCTTGATACACATGTGCAGACAAATACATATATGTTTATGAAAAGCTGTGTAAATAAAACACTTCTGATAAATTATGGCTTACGTATATCTGTTTTAAAAGAAAAATTACTGTACTTAGAGTTCAGGATAGCTTTTTCTGTAGTCCTACCTTTGCCTAAAAAGTTTTCTGATCTTGGGTGGAGAATTTGTGCTATATATTTTTCATGGTTATTTACAAGTCTTTAATTTTATGATTCTACCTATAATATGAACAGGAGGGAAAAGGAAGGAATGCAGACCAATGACAAGCGGGTGATTGTTCCAGCATATTCAAAAAGGGCACAAGATCAGATCAACTGTTTATTTCTCTCTGCAAATATTTGGTGATCTAAATGTAATACACATTATGTATATTCATATATATATGTGTATATGTGCATATACGCATATATATACACATAGGGAGAATTTTATTTTTATTTTACTATGAACATAGTTTATTCTGTACAACATACATTTCTCAAATTATTCTATTGTTTCAGAATAAAAGAAATCACATATATGATCAGAGTAGACACTGTTTCTGAGAATTTTAGAATATATTATGAAATTATCCTTGCTTTGTTATTGGAATATTTTCAATGGTAATTCATGTTTTAAATTATTCTAAAAATCAAATTTTCTTATATATAAAATTACCTTTCAATGAATTTAGTATTCCAAATACTAAATTGTGTTTAGAATGCAAAAATTATAAAAATGACATATGCTTAAAAATAATTAGATATAAAAATGTAGAATTTGAAACTCTTTGTTTAAAAAAAATAACTGGAGATTATCCTTTATTTCTGATATTGCTTAGCTCCCTTGTATTTACTAAAATCATTTTTATGTAATTTACCAGATTAAATCCCAAGTTTATATGACTGACTGAATTACTCTAATCTAAATAGAATCTCCCTATATAATTACTAATGTGTTATTAAGCAAGTGAACATGAGTGAAATTAATAAAATTGAATTTATAATTATCCACTAGAGATAATGATAGAAAGATAAATATATTGCTACTTGATTCCAACTTAAAAACCTCAAACTTGAAAAAAAAATTTCAGGAAGGTTTAGAGAAAACTGGTAATTAGTAATATCAGGATGTGCTAAAAGGTATTACTATAATATCTTCTTAAGAGCATCACCTAGAGGAAAATTCATATTAAAATATATAGAGGTTCTTCTATAATCCAATCGTTCACATAGTAGACTAGCTACTCTTATCATGGATACTTCTAAGCTGCCATCATTGTGCTATTACATGACTTTTTAAAAATGTTAATACTGGGTAAAATGATCAAATGAGGAAAGACTGACTTTGACACCCCTGTGCTTCTCCTTCTAATATCACATAATACTAGATGAATAGGAACAGACATACAGGGGAGGTTGCTGGTAAGCAAAGCAAAGTCTGTCTTCGTGATTGAATTGATAGGACAATTCTGTCAACCCAAAATTCAGTTGAGTCATTTGAAGAAATTACCTTTACTTTCCATATGGTTTATACCTTGCAATGAATTCCATCATCCAAGGTCCAACCAAGGGCCATCTCTTCTCCGCTATGTATTGCTCTCTGCCCCCATTGCCTTTCCTCCTGTTCTTTGAAACATTTACTAGGAATGCCATTCCCCTGATAGGCCATGCTGATGCTAAGATTTTTAGTACCCTGAAAGCAACAATACACATATAACTTCTTCAAATCATTTTTTGAAAGGTTTTCTACCTATATATAGGCTCTATGTTTCATTATTATTATTAATTTTTTTTTTTTTTTTTTTTTTTTCGGTACGCGGGCCTCTCACTGTTGTGGCCTCTCCTGTTGCGGAGCATAGGCTCCGGACGCGCAGGCTCAGCGGCCATGGCTCACGGGCCCAGCCGCTCCGCGGCATGTGGGATCTTCCCGGACCGGGGCACGAAACCGTGTCCCCTGCATCGGCAGGCGGAGTCTCAACCACTGCGCCACCAGGGAAGCCCTGGTGTCTATTTTAAAAAGCAAGGAATTTAGTATTTTCTAAGCTCTGTGGCTTTTGGTATCTTCTAAACTTCAGCAAGGGCCATAGCACAACTAGCTGTTTATCAGGTGGTCAGCAAGGAAAGCCATGTAGAAGAAAGGACTTCATTTTTTTAGTTAGAATGTTATCCTTAAAGGTGTTAGTTCCCTTGGTCTGGGAAAGATCAGGAAACAGGAACTGGGTTTTTAATTGTTTTTCAGATTTAAATATAGTTCACTAGCCATAAGTCTCTCATACACTGATCTAGGGACCATGACAGTTGGAAGTACAAAGTAGAGATGTGCCAAACCCATCCTAGGTTAATGTAACTATTGATAATGATTTTTAACAACCACGATAAAAGGAACAAATGCTAAATTAACCAGATGGGTCTCAGGCACAAAATTTCATCACCCATAATGTTGAAACTTCTTCACCAGAGAACCACATTTGAAATTGTCACCTAGTTAGATTTCCATTGCTTATTTCTATTATTTTGGGCAAGTTCCATTTTTATCCTTATAAACTTAAAGCTGACACTAACATTATATAGTAACAATGAAGTATCAGAATGAAAAATTCTCTTTCCATGTGTGCACACAGTGAAGACAATAGATGAGTACACAGTGGGAAGGCAGCTGTGTACACAGCAGGAAGAGAACTCTCACCAGGTCCTAAACTGGCCAGTACTTTGATCTTGGACTTTCTAGACTGCAGGACTGTGAGAAATAAATTTTGTTGTTGAAGCCACCCAGTTGATGGTGCTTTGTTATGGCAGCCTGATCTGACAAAGATGCTGTCCGTTTTAACTTTCACAGCTATTATCTTTTGCAGCAAATGCTCAAGTTCAGTGTATTCAATGGAAATAATTTCCAGAACAGTAGTCTCTCCCTTAATCTGAAGAGCTTTGAGTAGGAAACAGAACTTAACAGAAATCTGTTGCATTCCTATATGCTAACAATTAACTATCAGAAAGAGAAATTAAGGGAACAACCCCACTTACCACCACCACAAAAAGAATAAAATACCTAGGAATACACCTACCTAGGGAGGTAAAATCCTGTCCTTGGAAAGCTATAAGACACTGATGAAAGACATTGAAGATGACATAAACAAATGGGAAGATACACCATATACTTGGATTGGAAGAATCAATATTAAAATGATGATACTACCCAAGGCAACCTACAGATTCAATGCAATCCCTATCAAAATACAAATGGTGTTTTTCACAGAACTAGAACAAATAATTTTAAATTTGTATGGAAACACAAAAGACCCCAAATACCCAAAACAATCTTGATAAATCAGAGTTGGAGGAATCATGCTCTCTGGCTTCAGACTGTACTACAAAGCTACAGTAATCACAACAGTATGGTACTGGCACAAAGCCAGACATATAGATCAATGGAACAGCATAGAGAGTCCAGAAATCAGCCCATGCACTTATGGTCAACTGATCTATGATAAAGGAGGCAAGAATATACAATGGAGAAAACACAGTGTCTTCAATAAGTGGTGGTGGGAAAACTGGACAGCTACATGTAAAAGAATGAAATCAGAACATTCTCTAACATCATATACAAAAATAAACTCAATATGGATTAAAGACTTAAATATAACTCTGATACTATACTCTAAAACTCGAAGAGGAAAATGTAGGCACAGCACTCTTTGACATAAATCGCAGCAATTTTTTTGGATCTATTTCCTAAAGGAAATAAAAGCAAAAGTAAACAAATGAGACCTAATTAAATGTAAAAGCTTTTGCACATCAAAGGAAGCCATTGCCAAAACCAATAGACAACTTACTGATTGGGAGAAATAGTTGAAAATGTTATGACCAATAAGGGGTTAATATCCACCATATATAAACAGCTCATTCCACTCAACATGTATAAAACAAACAGCCCATTAAAAAATGGGCAGAAGAACAGAATAGACATTTTTCCAAAGGGGAAATGCAGATGGCCAACAGGCACGTGAAAAGATGCTCAACATCACTAATCATCAGGAAAATGCAAATCAAAACCACATGAGATATTACCTCACACTTGTCAGAATGGTTATCATCAAAAAGAACACAAATAACAAACGTTGGTGAGGATGTGGAGAAAAGGGAACCCTCATACACTATTATTTTGTAATAACTATAAATGGAGTGTAACCTTTAAAAATTGTATATAAAAGAAAGCTGATACGAAGATTGAAGTTCAATGTCTGATAGCCAGAAATATTAAGTGTAAGCATCTGGATGGATTGCCACCCACAATAAAAAGTGAAATAATCTCATTTTTAATCCAGTTACATTTATGAATGTTGAGTCTGTTTAATAAATTTAATCTGGACTTGCAGTCATAGAATATTTTTATTATTCACAGTGAAAAGGTTAAAAAAAAGGCTGAAGGTATTTTAAAGAAAAACAGTGGAATAAAGAATACTTGATATGTAAAACTGATTCACTTTGCTATACACCTGAAACTAACAGAACATTGTAAGTCAACTATACCCCAATAAAAAATTTTAAAAAATAGTATTCAGTTGCTTGCTTAGTGAGAGGGATGTGAAAATGGAAACTATAAGTAGAAACACAAATGTTCCTTTGCCATTAACATCTGTTACAGCCATGGTTATTAATATCAAAACCATTTTTCACAGCAGGAATGGCTTCAACTTCCATTTTATATTACAACAAATAATTTGGGAAATGATTAATGATATTTTTAATTATAGGCTGAGTTTATTATCTGTGCCACAACAGCTGGAAAGGATCAGGCTTTAATTAGATCCAAGAAAAAATTCCACAGTGAAGCAAACCATCCATTTTGGGTGCCCAGACCTTCTCCATTCCTGGTTCACCTTCACACTTGGTTACTTAGCTTGTTTTTTTAGCACACGGTGCTAATGAGGCCACAGTCATGTTTTCAGTCCCCGTATATGCCAGTTAGCTTCACTCTGCTCCAGTGCTACAGATTGTTTTCTGAAATTTGAGCTGCCAACTCAAAGATTTCTCCACTCATTCACCAGGGAGATCTCGCAAAAAAAAAGCATGGAAGGTTCATCATAAAATTGAAACTACTGCTGATTGCTTGGAGATGGGGTTAAGAAGGCTTACTTGGAAAAAAATCAGTCATCATATTTTTTAATTTTTTCAAAGTCTTCCTCTGGCTGGATTGCTTTCGGTTTTACATTAAAAATTTCAATCATAAATGTGGTTCACTTTCTAAAATTATCAGTGTCCCATTAGATCCCCAGTGTCCAAAGCATTATATCCTGGATTTATTCACCACAGTTACTCACCCAGGGAAAGCACTGAACAGAAAATGCCAGCAGAACAAGGCTGGAATGATGACATGTCAGTAGTGGAGAAACTGCATATTACCTTAAAACTGCAGGCAGTGTATGTGCCACCCCCTTGAACCTTCCCTAGGGCTTCATATTTCAAAACACAGTACTTCTTTCAACAACTTTTACTGAGTATTAACTAGCTGTATGGGATGCAAAGAAATGTGTGATAAGTGTTAATGAATTCATTTTTAAAATAAAGTCTCATAATTTGACCAAATGGAATAATTCCCACTGGCATTGCAAAAAAAGGAGCCAAGAGTCATTAGGCAACTCAGCCATAGTTCTGTGCCGGTCAACATTTTATGAATGACTTGGATAAAGTTGTAAAGGGCATGCTTATCAAGCTGAACATGACATGGGGCTGGAAGATATAATGAATACAGTATGTAGAAGGAAGGAATGGAGATCTAAAAAGTGCTTCACCATTTGGAATGTTGGACAGAATCTATCGAAATAAATTGTATCAAGATTTATTCTGATCACTTTCTTGAAGTATTGATAGCTGTATTGAACTGTTATCTAATTAACTTGTGCTCATTATTCTTATCTGGAAAGCCTGAGTATTGCCTCAGATAATTTGCCAACCAGGTGGGCCCTAAGGACTTATAATTCTATGATTCAAGATGTTAGGTATTGGAAGCATTACTGGGCATGAGACTAGAAGCTGGGAAGGGGAACTGATGCATCTTAAAAACTCAAACTGTGTTTGGGGCAGATGGTTGTCAGTTGTTAGTTGTCAGGATCTCTTGTTGAGCAAAAATGTGCTCCCATTGACTTACAGGTGCTTCTGTTTTGTAGCACTGGTTTTACAGTTTGGTTGCTTGTAGGAATCATGCAACATCAGCCATCAGAACGGGGGGGGAAATACATAATGCTGGTCTTGATGAATTTGCTCACTATCTTCTGTTTATCTCAGCAGACTTCTGCCCTAGGCTTGGAATGAACACATTCTTCCCTGTCAAGTCCTGGGAATCATTTTGTGCTGTAAGCACAGAACCCTTTTCAGCTATGCGTCACTGAATAACTGTCAGGAGACAAGCGCCATGCCAAGAAATGTCCCTCCTTAAAATGGTTTATTTATTTCTACCCAAAGACATCTTGTTGAGGGGAGAGGTTGACATAAAGTCTTTATGCTTCATATAAAAACAACAATGATAACCACAAAAAAACAAGAAAGGTTCTTGTTTACTGATCTAAAGAAGAATAAAACTGTCTTTAACATAATGTCTATCATAAGGACTTAGTTTTAACAATTATGAGCTGAATAAAAATGATAACTTAAGCAATTCATGTTGAGGAATATACATTATAAGACCTAACAATAAACAGTATCCACCTTTCTGCATAGTAACTATGATTGTGGGGGGATAAACAGGGTCCTTCTGATTCTAAAACCTCTGTTATTCTCTCTATTTCAATGTGGTTCTCTGTGTGAAAGGGAATTAATTATAGTCTGTCACCAGAACTTTTACAAGGATCCAGCATATTTGTTTTGTATAAATTTGGGCAGAATATGGTAAAACGCTTAAAGGAGAAAAACCCTCCTTGACCAGCAAAGTTGTTCATGTCCAACTGGGGGAAACATACAGATCAGATCACCTCAGTAAATTTCTTGCCACTGAAATTAACTATGTATGGTGTTGTGCTAGGAAACTATTTTCACATTTATAAGAAAGAGAAAACTGCATTATTTTTAATTGAGGATAATTTTTTTACATTTTTATGTTGATATGGGGATTAGAAGTCATTAAATATGTTTATATCCTTTACATAGAATTTGAGTAGGAAAGAAAGAGCTAAAACTTTTTATAGTAGTAGCTACTGAAGGTAAATTAGAAATACAACTATGCTCAGATTTTGGAAGGAAATAGGTTTTGGAGAAAGTATAAATTCTAAGTTATAAGGACAATCACTTAAAAAGGATTTCCTCATCCCCCACCACAACTTCACCTCAGTTCCCACTTCGTGGTGTTGCAAACTGATAAAGAGAATATTTATGAGAACTATCTCAAGTCAGAATCAAAAGTTTAATACTAAAACAATGAAAGCACTCTATTTAGGGTTGGGAGACAGATAAGAATGCTTAAAATCACCTTATTATTGACATTGTTCTGGAACTAAGGGACAATGATCTTAGAGCCAAGAAATAAGCAAGAGATACAAATATGAAAAGAAGGCAGAGCTGAATTTATTATTCTCAGTTGACGTGATTATGTACATAGAAAATCTAAAATAATCAAAATTTTTAGAGTCAATAATCAAATTAAATAAGGTAGCAGGTTATAAATTAATAATCAAGAACTTTTACTATATTGTAGAAACAATTATAAGACAAGTAATATTTTGGAAGAAAATATCCTATTTCAATAGCAAATAAAAATGCCATAAAGACAGCATTTTTTCCTTAATTTATCTGTTCAAAACAATAACAAATAAATCACTGAAAGTATGTTTTCTAGAAACTGGCAAAATATGCTAACTTTCCTGTGAAAAATGAATTAGTTTGCCATGAAAATCTGAAAAATAACAATGTTAAAACAACTAGAATCTCAGGTAGCAAAATATATTTTGAAGCAATAATATACAAATTTTAAGTACTTTATGGACTTTTATTTTTGTATTTCTTTTTAAAAATAACAATCTGGTTGACTATAAAACATGTTTAGATTATATCTTTGTTTTGGGTGTTAACATCTGAATATTAAACAAAAATTATTATTTTTAAATCTTTATGTTACCAGTGTAGCGAAACATAGCATGTAAAGAATAAACTTGCTTGAGATCATGTTTAGAGATTGTTTGCATGCCTTTTCTTTGGCCTGTAACCAGTCATGTCATTAAATTAAGAAACAGATGTAAATAATTACAAAAGACTATTCTAAAATTGTATCATTACACTATACCTTGGAAATTGAGCCCATATTTTGTTGCACAGTTAGTGGAGATTTATTTGCCACATGTCTTAAAGCAGATGTTTGCTAACTGTTTTACATTGTGTTTTCTTTTTCTGTTAAATAGTAATTGTGCAGAAGAATTGAGAGAACATACTTGAAAAGGTCTCTGTGCTGACATGAGTCATTCCTCTTCTGCCACCCATGCCTCCTGAGTCATCGTAAGGCAGGTGGCACCAACGGCAGAAGATAAATGAATATCAGGGACTAATCAGCTTCACTAATACCCAGCAGTTCACCTTGTCCTTGGTATTTGGAGAAATAACTCAAACTTGATCTTAAATATCAGTATAAACAATCATATGTGTTTCCCCAAAAGTGTGCTAGAAGTAATGTACTTGAAAATTAATTCAGTTAACGAGCAATTTGATGGGTTTAAAACCAAAATTAGAGAAATGGAAGAAAGAGTAAAGCTATTGGAAAAACACAGTAGGGAATGTAAATAGAGTGTGAAAACTGCTGCAGAACAGATTGCTGTTATAATTAGACACAGCATTTCACTCTCCTTTAAATATGAATCCCTGGAAATTGCTTTGAGTGCAAGATGGGGAGGCACAGCTGTTTCAGGGTACAGGTGGTGGGAATCCCAAAGACCATAGCCAGACGTAAACTAGCTAGCTAAATAAACTAAGTAACAGCACGCCTGGCTTGAACCTTAGATGCAAATATAAAATGTTATCAAGAAAATAAAATATAGTTAGCCCACCTGAGAGTTTTGAGGGAGAATAAGAAAATGCCCAGCTGGTACAAAATATACTGTATGCATGTTATGATTTCTCCAAGTCTTTAGTATATAAAGAAAAGACAGAACCTAAAAAGAATGATATTTGAAGATTATAAGATTACTACAGTTAATTGTAGCTTTCACATTAAATTGTGTCCTTTGTTTTATATAAATCTAGAGGAGAAGTAACTGGATACTTGTTAATTAATCAAGCTTCTCCTCCCTGAACAGTCAAAAGAACACAGAGTGAATGTCCAAGGAGGACTCTTCACACACCTGATTACCAGCTCACCAGACCTTTGCATGCTCTCTAGAGAATCACGTAGCCTCAACTCCTCTCTTACTTTGTCTTGCTAAAAAATAAGCTTAAAAAAAGTTCCAGACAGATAAAACATAAAGAATACATACTCTTTTGATGTAGAGTTGACCCAAAGCTCAGAAAGAGCAGGATTGAATATTTTGTCCTCTCATCTTTTAACGTTATCAAATACTGACTTAGATATCAGATATTGACATATATTTCATTTTCTTTCCTTTTTTAAACAGCATACAGAGAACAGTTCTTACGAGTACATTAACTCCACAACTGTACAGGAAGAGTTATCCTCTAGATTTTCTTAGAGAAGCTGTTATGATATTTGTCAAAAATAAATTAACCTATGAGTGAGAGGATTGTTGGAAGAACATAAGTGACTCTGTGACCTGGACTATAAGAATTCTCAGGCTGTATGTGTTTGACCTTCTCCCCATCATATTCAGTTCAACCCAGGAAGCCTGATGGAACTTACCTTTAAAACAAAGACAATTTTCACTTTTCTAGACTTTGCTTCATGCCTTCAGGGAAGAAAGGGATGTAAAGAGGGGCAAACTCTCTGATGGGCATCGAAATACTACACCATCATTTCTTTTGTGTGTACTCCTTCCTCTCTGGTTGCTGTTCCATAGAATATTTGTACTCTAGCATCATGAAGAAAGGAGCAAAACCTGTTCTTATACTTTAGGGAAATTTTTAGTCATAACTGGCGCTATGTTTTACTGGATTTGGTTTAATCAGCAGTTGTGGATAAATTTATTGTAGAGAAGTAATAGATGTAGTAATCCTAATTTCATCTCCCTTTCACTTTCATATAAAACAAATATTTGCCATATCTAAATTTCAAGTTTTAATAGTCACTCATTTGTAATTATGTCTTGTCTACCTCCCCAGACCAGTAAAATGACTTCACTTTTACTTTGAAGAACATGGGGCACAAAAAATGAGGCCAAGTTTCTGATAAAAAGATGTGGAATATGGTGGGAAAACCATATTAGGTCAACAAGTAAGGTAACTCAGACCATTTCTCAAAACAAAAAGCTTCGCTTAAATTTCCTAAGAACTTTTACTCATCCATTAGAATAGAATTTTAGTTCAATTCCTTGGTTGAACTTCTCTAAATCCTCAGATGATGTGATATTATACTCTTTAATAATCCCACCATAATGCTTCATATTAACTGATCACATCCATAATAATTAATCTAACAGCTCTATTTCCCATTAGAAATATTCCTGCATGAAGGTGGAGAAAGTATCTACCTCTAGTGCTCTGAATAGGACCTGGCACATACAAAATACTAATTATGTATTTACTGATTTACTAATTACTCATTAGCTCCACAGATATTTACTGAGCACCTGCCCTTGTAGAATTTACATCCTGCAAGAAGAGATCAGACAATAAAAACATGTAATAATAACCTATTGCCTTAGAAACAGAAACGTTACAGGAAAAAGGGAAAACTAGAACAGGTTAAGAAGGACCCAGGGTGCTGCATAGCGGTTAGGATAAAATAGGCCTCATAAGGGGAATATGATTAGAATAAATCTGAAGGAGGTGAGTTAGACTTCTACTGGAATTTTGAATGGAAAACCACTCCAGGCAGAGAAAAAAGCAGGAAAACATCTAGCATGTTCAAGGAACAGGAATTATCTTTGTCGAAATATTATCAAGAATCCATATGTGTTTTTATTGATACTTTATCTTCCCCTCCTAAGAGTCTTTGTAGTTTTTTAGCATGGCTTTATAGATTTATTTGACACCACAGATATGTTTTCCATCAGAGACACTCATTCCTTCCATCTAAAACAACCATGGAGAAAATAGAGTTTAGGTGAAATAGGGTTTAAAATCAACTTTATTAAACTGAATTTCTGCAGAATTGAGAAGACATCTCACTTTTTCAATAGCCTTCAGGTAAACACTTCCAAAGAGGTATTTTAATAACCATTTAAGCACACAAGGACAGCTGTCCATGTGGTCTCAGAGAGGATGAAAAATTGCATGTCATCTGCCAGAGCAGATACTAAATTACTTTGCCTACAGAGACGTTTTATTTGCCTAGAAGGTATTTATTTCCCCACTTGAGGTGTTAGAAAAACAATGGCCTAAACTTCCTATGGCAGAAAATATATCAATGAAAACTCAGCATCACTTTTAATATATACGCTGTTACTAGTGGCCTAAACTTCTTTGACAGAACCTTAATGAAAACTCAGCTTCACTTTCATCTTTTACTATATTCTGTTACCATATATCTGTGCTTATTAATAGGATTTGTCAAGGATTTGATTATTTTCTTAATAAGCATTACTTAACATTTCGTAAAATATATTCAATCAAAAAAACACATAGTTCACATAGATTCAAACTATTTTCTGGGATTTGTTTAATTTGTACATTGCATACTGCCTTTATAAGTACTTTCTTTTTCAGGACATTTCAATATAATCAATCTATGGGTCTTTGTTACTATACTTAAAAATAATCAAAATATTATTTCATTACTACATCTAACATTGAATATCTATATGTTTTCACCTTGAGTAATTTGTGGTAATTTATACAACATGGAAAAAATAATGAATATACCAGTGTAATTATTTTTAATTATTAAAATCCTTTTCAGTGCTAATTTTTATGTATTATTCCCTATATACATCAAATTTCCATTTTACATAATAATGTTAATTCATATAGTGACTTTTGAATTAAGAATGAGGACAAAAACACCTCATACTTATTAGGATGGCAACTGTCAAAATAACAAGTTTTGGTAAGCTTGTGGATAAACTGGAACACTTGTGCACAGTTGGTGGGAATATAAAATGGTACAGCCACTATGGAAACCAGTATGACAGTTCCTGCAACAATGAAAAATAAAATTACTATAATATCCAACAATTTCACTTCCAGGTATACAGCTAAAATAATTGAAAGCAGGGTCTCAAAGAGGTGCTTGTAAACCCATCTTCATAACAGCATTATTCATAATAGTTAGAATGTAAAAACAACCCGAGTGTCCATCAATGGATGAATGGATGAGCAAAATACATATATACTACACACAAACACACGGCAGAATATTATTCAACTTTAAAAAGGAAGGAGAAAAAAAAGATGGTATTTAAGCCTGAATTTTAAGCCACCTCAGGGAGTAACTCATTTTTCCCTGGGTATTTTCCATGTATATATGAGGTATACATGTTAATAAACTCCTGTTTCTTTAAAAAAAGGAAGGAGATTCTGACAAATACTAGGACATGGATGAAACTTAAAGACATTATGCTAAGTGAATTAAGCCAGTCACAAAAAGAAAAATTTGGCATGGTTGCACTTACAAGAGGTACATAGAGTAGTCAAAATCACAGAGACAGAAAGTAGAATGATGGTTAAGAAGAAAGGGAGAATGGAGAGTTATTGTCTAATGTGTATAGAGTTTCAGTTTTATAGGATGAAAAGATTTCTGGAGATAGATGGTGGTGATGGTAGCACAATGTTATGAATGCATTTAATACCACTGAACTGTACACTAAAAATGGCTAAGATGGTAAATTTTATGTTATGTGTATCTTACCACAATAAAAACAATTGGAAAGAATGAGTCTGTTCAAAAGATTTAATACACTTCAAAGATAAAAATTTGACTGAGCATTGAGCAAGGTTTACCATACCTTTGTTGGGAAATGACAAGAAAAAGATATCTCTGTCCTCAAATATCTTATTATCACGTTGACGAGTTAGGATACACATGAGAATATCTATAGTGTCAATGTGTGTGTGTGTGTGTGTGTGTGTGTATGTGTTTAACTTTGACCAAACTTCGTTGTGGAATCGTAATTTATGATTAAATTTGATAATCTGATAAAAGAAACAATATTGTAGTCATAAGCACCTGGTCACTCTCAAATATTAGACTGTTTTAATTATTAAAAAAGAGGTGTTATATAAAATGTATATTCCTAAATTATGTCTAATAAACAAAAACCTACTCCAGAGAAAAAGCAGGCATGGTCAAGGTATCATGCTATACATGTCCAAGGAAATTTTCTTGGGATGACGTCTACTTATTGAGCATGATTAAACTGTTTTAAAATAGGTTGTTATATTTGTACACTTATGTTATGAAACCCAAGAATTGACAAATTGTCTAATTTAACCATACAAAAACTGTTGGACCTCTGTTTTCAGCAGAAAGTATGTGGCTACTTTGTGTCTCTGTCTCTCTCTTCCTATACAGATTGCCTTTCAAGAATCAGAATGGTCTTGAGCAGATCTGATCCAAACAGCACACGTAGATTCACTTCTTCCACAACACTCACACATAAATTTCAAAATTTCCAGAGATGATCATGTGATATTTATAGAAATATCACTATCAAAAAGTCCATATAAATATTCATAATACAAAATACGTTTAATTCTTTTTTTCCCAAAAGGGATGAATAAACAAATTGAATCAAGGCCAGTAATCCGGGTGAGCTGCTTTACACTGAATATAGACTAAGTGAACATGAAAAAGTAATTTTCCATATTCTAGATGCATTAAGTGAAATAATTTAATTCCATCTTGGAAAAATATATTTGTGTGTTCATAGAATATAATTAAAAAGTCAATCATTTTTTGTTAGTGTGTTTAAAATATTTTATTAAATAAAAATACTACTGTTCTAATCTATCTAACATTGAATATCTATAAGGTTTTAATTTGGGAAATTTGTAGTAATTTGTGGCAACAAAGGAAGAAGTAGGATAAGTATAAACTTATACCACATTTCACATATTTGTTTCTTCATCTCAATTTCTAACTTCTGTAAAAAGTCAATAAATATCTGTAGTTGCCATATCAGTTAGAATCACATTAGACTTTATGAAAAAGTAACTGGATTTCAACAAACAGGGGTTTATTTCTGTTACATAAATAGTAAAATGGAGGGCTGTCCAGAATAGGTATAGCAGCTCCATCATGTCCTCAGTGACCCTAACTCTGTTTAGCCTTCCATTTCATCTTCCTAGCATCTTTACAAAATGGCTTTTGCATCTCTAGCCATCATACCTGTATCCCAAAGGGGAAGATGGAAGCAAATTAAAGTCAATAGTCAAAAGGTGCAAATATATTCTTTAGGTCTGCCAACTCTAACAAGCTAAAAGAAAGAGATGAATCAGATTTTATTATGTGAAAATATATACATGTATAATAAATATTTTAAATTTATTGTCTTTAAGCATAAGAGATTGGAATTAGGAGTCAGATGGGTCATGGACAGCAATCTGAAAAGTTAAAAACCTTTAATTATAAGTATGAACAGAGTAAAACACAAAAGATGAAAATGTGGGCAGGACACTTCTTATTATCCAGGATCAGAAATGAGTCAAGAATTAGAAGCAGGGCTTCCCTGGTGGCACAGTGGTTGAGAATCTGGCTGCTAATTCAGGGGACACGGTTTCGAGCCCTGGTCTGGGAAGATCCTACATGCCGCAGAGCAACTAGGCCCATGAGCCACAACTACTGAGCCTGCACGTCTGGAGCCTGTGCTCTGCAACAAGAGAGGCTGCAATAGTGAGAGGCCCACGCACCGCGATGAAGAGTGGCCCCCGCTCGCCACAACTAGAGAAAGCCCTCGCACAGAAATGAAGACCCAACACAGCCATAAATAAATAAATAAATAAATAAATAAAAGCCAAGCATTTGAAGCCCTTAAAAAAAAAAAAAAAGAGTCCTTGAGTATTTACATTGTGGCCACTTAAAAAAAAAAGAATTAGAAGCAAAGATTAAACCAAAAAGAACTGAAGTCAGAGGTTAAATTCATAGGAATGTAGACCTTAGGAAATCTAATGTATCAAGACTGTGGCTGGTTACAGAGAAGGCAACTAAAGAAAATAGGACATAGGAAGACATTCTTTATAATCCATATAACTTTTGATTTCCTTTCTGGTTAAAAAGTGGAGACTAAATCTGAGTGATTCACAACTGTTAAGAGGAAGCGACAGCAATTCGTTGCCAATAAGAGGATTACTGTAAAACTTTATTTTCATCTTGGCTGGAGTAAATGTGGGCATTTTAGAATTACAGTATCTATACCAGACACTGCATAGCATTCAAGAGTACTTTTTAAGAAAACATAGACTTGCTGACAGGGTCCCATGATGAAGGAATTTCACTCGATTATATTGGTCCCACTAGTCTATTGAGCTTCCTGCAGTTTCAACCCAACTGTAGCAAGGGTTTTAGGGATTCGTATAGACCAGAATGTTTGGCTGAATGAAAATTAATTGGCAAAAACAAAACATCCAAAAAATTTCTAAACATGAAACTGAATTTTGAAAGATATATATAGATATACAAACATATACATGTATATACACTTATACACCTATACGTCTATCTCTCTATCTATCTATCTAAAATCTTTAAAAGGAATTAAACTCTTGTTTACATTAAGGAGCTTACAAAAAGTGCTAGCAAAATATCTGTTCCATAGGAAGAATTTGATAAAAAGTACCTCACATTAAAAAAAGAGGATCATTTTCGTGAAACAACAAAATGCATTTATACAAAGAATTGTTTCTTAAGAGCTTAGTTACAAGCTTCCATTTCATACATCACTGATTTTCAAAATTTGAAGCCTCTAAACCCTTTTGTAAAACTAACTTTATGGAGACCTCCAATGTCAAAAATGTAAAAGAACTGCTCTAATTAACACAGAAGTCTCAGAAACCCTGCTCTCTCTGCTTCCCAGTCCAATGACTTTGAGATTCCTAAGGCAGCTGCAAGTTGCCCTAGGCTAGGAGTCTTAACACATATTAAATCCAGTAGAACAGGCCATGCAGATGATTATATTTCTAGTTAAAATAATGTTCTCATATATATATCTATCGATTTTCCAATGATAATAAATTATGAACAACAGCTATAAAAGGAAGTTTTATTGAATTTCCTATTGTGATAGATTTCAGAAGCTGGTGAGAACCAAACTATTGAATTAGATGATTGGCCTATACTCCTTTATATTCTAATTTATTATGAGGTGTCATTCCCAGTACATCCTTTCTTTTAAACGGTTCTCTCTCTTCTCCTTATAAACTAATCTGGGGATTGAAATGTCATCCTTCAATTATTTTAATCTGAATTCTTGTTCAGCATTTTAAAGCCAGAGCAAGTGGAACACATATAAAATCAGATTATTTGGAATTTATGTCATGGGCAATGTCAGGTACTATACTGCCAAAGTAGCAGTAGTGACCTTTTGAGATCATAATTCCTCTGGGATCTGACCTTAGTTCTTATATATTTTCCAAGCTTGGCTTAATGTTCTTCCCATTGATTTTACAAACTAAATAACAACTTACAGTAGATTCCACTCCTGGAATAATCGCAAGAGTCAGACCTGGTTTATAAGAACCTGCTTTGTTCCTTAACCTTTATGTGCATATATACATATACACATAAACACATACCCACACACTTAGATAATCACACGACCATTTAAGGATTCCCTTATTAGAGAAACTATTTACTATGATACAATTCTTTTCCTCAACTATTTTATTTCACTGACTTAATCAGGTGCTCATACATGATTTTGGTTATTAATAATAACTAATTGTAAAGTAGATTGCATAAATTTTTAATTTTGGTAATTAAATATTTCTGTTAAATACTGATGCTTCTAATATATACATATAGTTCTACCTCATACTATTAACTGTATAAGTGCTCCAAATTTGTAGCCTAAACAGCATATATTTTGAAATCGTTTTGAAAAGTAATGCTTTTGAAGCACATTCCATAAAACTTAAAATTTGAAACATGTATTTTGGGCACAGATATAAGTTCACTATAAAACTGAGTGGAAAGCACAAAGAGTTCCAATATATCTCCTGTCCCCACACACTCACCAGAGTAGTATGTTTGTTACAATTGATACACCAGCAATGACACATCTTTACCAAAGTCCATAGTTTACACTAGGATTTACTCTTGGTGTTGCATGTTCTATGACTCTTGACAAATGTATTTGACATGTATTCACTGCATCATACAGAATAGTTTCACTGCCCTAAAATTACTCTATTTCTCTATGTAGTCATTCCTCCCTCCAAACAAACCTGTGGTAACCAGTAATACATAGTTTTACCTTTTCCAGAATGTCATATAGTTGGAATCATAGACTATAAAGGTTTTTGTGATTGCCTTCTTTCATTTAGTCATATGCATTTAAATTTCCTCCACATCTTTTCATGGCTTGATAGCTCATTTCTTTTTTAAAAAAATTATTTATGTATTTATTATTATTATTATTATTATTGGCTGTGTTGGGTCTTCTTTTCTGTGTGTGGGCTTTCTCCAGTTGCGGCGAGTGGGGGCCACTCTTCATCGCGGTGCGCGGGCCTCTCACTGTCGCGGCCCCTCTTGTTGCGGAGCACACGCTCCAGACGCGCAGGCTCAGTAGTTGTGGCTCATGGGCCTAGTTGCTCCACGGCATGTGGGATCTTCCCAGACCAGGGCTCGAACCCGTGTCCCCTGCATTGGCAGACAGATTCTCAACCACTGCGCCACCAGGGAAGCCCAGCTCATTTCTTATAGTCCACTGTACGGATGTAGCATAGTTGATTTATCCATTCACTTACTGAAGGACCTATCAGTTTCTTTCAAGCTTTGGCACTTATGAATAAAACTGCTATATACATACTCATGTGGGTTTTTTTTTTTTCTTGCGGTACGCGGGCCTCTCACTGTTGTGGCCTCTCCCGTTGCGGAGCACAGGCTCCGGACGCGCAGGCTCAGCGGCCATGGCTCACAGGCCCAGCCGCTCCGCGGCATGTGGGATCTTCCCGGACCGGGGCACGAATCCGCGTCCCCTGCATCGGCAGGCGGACTCCCAACCACAACGCCACCAGGGAAGCCCATCATGTGGGTTTTTATATAGACTTAAGTTTCCGACTCATGTGGGTAAACACCAAGGAGTGTGACTAATGGATTGTATAGTAAGACTGAGAAGTGCTGCTGCTCCACATCTTCATCAGCATTTGGTGTTGTCAGCATTTGGGATTTTAGCCATTCTAATACTGTTGTTTATTTTAAATTATGTTGTTTTTTAGATGTCTTGTTATTATGTACTGTTATTTTAGTTTGTTTTTCATAAAAAAGATGTCCTATAAATAATATCTAATTATAAAAATGTATGACAAAAAACCTCATTTTTAATGGACACATCAAAATCTTAGAGTGATTTGTCCAAGAAATTTCCCACTGATCATCCCGTTTGGATGGTCTTAATATTCTTATTGCTTCTTTCTCTGAAGAAAGCAATAATTGTGGTTTCCTTCCTTTACATTGTGTTCAATTACATGACCATCTTTACTGAAAATACTCTCCCAATTCTTGTTTGGGGAATCAGATTGAAGTTTTTTATACAAGTTAATAATTCATTTTTTAACATACATCTATTTATTTACTGTGGCAGACACTGTTGGTTACTTTTCTGTCATTCACTCTTCACCAACTGATTCTTGATTTTGCTAAGGACCAAAATGAACAGCCCCAGCAAAGGACCCCAGCAAGTCAAGCAATCTGTGACTTTCCACCTTGCCTCAGATTTGAGCACTGAAACTTATGCTACTCACTTCTAGTCAAGCAGAGAGGTAAGATTCAATCCGTGATGCATTAAGGAAAATATTTAGTTTCTCCATAAAAACAGAGATAGATGGAGAGAAATCCCTTTGGCTGTCTTCTTTCTTAATGGGTCTGTGAAGGTATAATCACTGGAGTTATGGCAGCTACCTTGTGACTATGAAGAAAGATAACATGTTGAAAATGCAGAGGGAAAGATGAAAAGAGCTTGGTTTCTTTATGATATTTTTGACTCTGGAACCACTCACAGTACCACCTATTTCCAGATTCTTTGTTCCGTGAAATAATTATCTTAGTAGCAAAGACAGTATGATCTGGTTTTCAGTTACCTGCAGCCAAAAGGTTCCTAATTGAAACTGTTTTGTAAATGGAAGACTTAGCGTGAATGGCCATGCCAACATCCTTGAAACATTACCAACATTACTTATGTCACCAAAATGTCAGCTGCCTTAACTTCAGTCCAATTTAATACTAAAGACTCATGTACAAGGTATTGCTTAATTACACATTTTGCCTTTTAAAATCTATATTTATAATATAAGAAATTTAAAGCAATTTTTGTTTATATTTTGCAATTTTGTATCTTTACCATATTTCAAATTACTTTGAACAGGAAAAGACAAGATATTCATTGTATTGCATATGTCATCTGTCAAATTATAGGACTCAAATCTAGAAAATATGAACACAAATATTCATAACAGTTTGGGGTAGAATTTCTAGTATCTGTTGGTTTTTCTTTTTTTCTTCTCCATCTTACAATAGTTATTTTATTTTGGTCTTAGGGTAGAACCAATGGGTTACACAGTCCCTACTTCTGAATGATAAGCAAACTTTCACCCCCAAAATACCTCTCACATGAAACACACATTTTATTAATAAAATTTTTTGAGATTTGTGATCAGAGTAGATGGATTTATCTTGACAAACAGTCATTTTCTTCCATGTGCACTTGGGATAAAATCCAGTCATTAATACTGGGGACAATGCTGCTGACTATCTCTCTAGCTATATCTTTATTAGTCTCCCCATGAAGAGACTCACAGTTGCTGAAATTTTCAAAATATTTCCAAACACAGATCCCCAGGGCTTTTTAAACATAAGGCCTGGAATTGTCTTCTCCTAGAGTCACTTATCACCATTTACTTTCACCACAAATATTACCAACTCAGAGAGGCCTGTTCACCATGCTGAAGGTTCTGCTTTCCATATCTTCAACACAAGGTGACTTTGATTATTTTATATTGCTTTTCTCAACTTGAATACATATTTTAATCTATATTTCTACTTCATTATTGCCAACTCTTTTCTCCCTGCACCAACACAAAGTATGACCCATGAGAGTATCTTTTAAATTTCGCCCTCATTCATCATAATGCCTGACAAACAATTATTTTGAAAATATTTTTATAGACAAATAGATTAATAATGATTTATAATAATGGTAAATAAATGAAAATGATTTTTTGATACCCTTTCCCTTCTTCATTCACTTTCAGTAACTTAAGCTTCCAAAAGCTGATTTGCCTTTTCACTTCTCTCTCAAAACTATACCTTCTCTAAATTCCTTTGTATTTCTTGTTGTTATTCTAAGTCATTTAGTTATGACTTGAGTATTTTCTTCCATTTGTGGCCTTAACATTGAAACGTCTATCCTCCAAAAAGGCTTATTTCATGATTTTCATAAACAAATACTATCTCTTCCTTAGAAGTGTTCTGATATGAGTTGTTAAATTAATATTTTTCTGCTACACCAGATCAGATAACCAATGTCCTTCTGGTAACATTTACCCAGAAATACAGAACTTTTATTTTCACTCATCCTATTGAATTATTTTTGTAACATTCTAATTTTTTTTTAAAGTTTAGGTATCCTATACTTTAGCATTAATTATCATATTTCTTATATCTTAATAAATATTTTATAATACTGTTTGACTTTTTTCCTGGAAAAATCTATTCATTCCTCTTTAATAGCCATTAAATTAAAAAACAAAATCAGTCTATCAGTTTCTACCTTTCTGAAAGTTTGTAAGTATTATTGAGAATAATTAAATTCAGGAAATAAGACAAATACAAAAATATTACCATAAAAACTTCAGGTCATCCTTTATCACCTATTAAAACAGGATGGTGATCATTTTTTTCATATTCACGTATTTCATTTATATAAAACTACCATCTACATGGATACACACAATCACACGATATACATATGTAACATAATTCTATATTACTCTTTTCCCCTAATATTATGCTCCAAGTATTCAAACTGATTTAGGAATTTATTTAAAAGGCTTGTATGATTAATTGCCTGATACTGGTATTAGACCAATAGACTATAGAGATATTATGTTCCTAGCATTTAAAAATTAATCATGCTTCTCTTTAAGATTTAACAGGGAATATAAGCTCATTCCTTCAAATTATGACCAAGTAGCATGATATATATTACTATTTTTTATCTTTTATTTTTCATGTTTAAAGTCTTTAATTCAGTAGAATTTTGGCTGGCAGATTCTTCGGTCATCTAATCCTTTAATAAGTCACTGCTGTTCTTCATAGATCTTTTCCCTCTTTTATTTTGTTACAGCTGCATTTGTCTTCTCTGTTAATTTGTTAGTCTATGTGCTCAAATCCATATTGCCTTCTTTCTCAAACTATTTCAAGTTTATCATCCAATTCTATCTGGTGAATCTAATCAAGTTGACCATTTACCATCTGCTTGATCTGCCCATGCTCCGTTTTAATACAACTGAAAAAAGACAAGGACTGGTACTAGGGATCCCAAACCTCTGACCTCAGCTACCATGCAGGCTGTACCAGACAGTCCAAATGGCATATTCTACAAGTACTTTCTTTCACTGGACTCAGTTTGCTTTCAATTTCAAGGCAATGATTTTTCTTCATAAACCTCGATTCTTCATCCTTCTATTTACCATTGTTGTTTAAATGTGGATGGTTTAAATAACACATAGAGCTGTATCACCTAATCTCTCTAAACATCAGGTCAAATGAGGAAAAACTACAGATGTTTACTGATATAATTTGGGGGGAATATTAAATAATCAAATAATGTCCTTAACACTGTGCCTGGTAAATCAAGAGTGCTCAGTAAATGTTAGCAATTATTATTATTTAATTATCATAAGCACCAAACCTTCCTGAAGTGATTTTATTCTTATTAAGTGACTATTAGTGGTATTGGAAAATCCTTCATTATCAAAATATTATTAAAATATTAATATTAGAAATTATAAGGAAACATTATATAGTACATTCTAGTCACTTAAAATTAAACTTGTAAATGAAATATTTATTACACTGTAAAATCAGAATCGAAGAAGATAAGAGATGGAAAGGATTTAAGATTTTCCTCATTTTAAGATCCTCATTTATTGGTGAAGCTAGAAAGAGTGTGATTTTCCAAGGACCTTCCATCAAAGCCTCATTGAAATAACTAATGCTAAAGGAAAATAGATTCGGTAAATGTTAAAATAAATTTCCATGTTTAACCATTTATCATAAGACTATCAGAAACTACAGAACATCAAAGAGTCCCTTATTTCAATTATCTTTTGTAATATTTAGTATACATTTTAAAACTGTGATTTCAACTCAGGATCAACATCATTGGCTTATTAATTTTATTTATATTAAAAAACAGAGTGCCTAACATGTGCTAGCATTGTGATAAGTATTTTATAAATAACACTAAACTTAAGCCTCATATATCCCTAGCAAAGAGGGACTCCTATTAGTCCCATTTTATTGGAGGGGATTAGGAAGATGAATTTGCTCATTCACACATTATATTAGTCCCACCTTCTTATATGTTGAATTTGCTCATATTTTACAGTTTCCTAATCAGACTACGTTTATCTGGGTGATCAAGCTCTCTACTTTCAAATTACAATGAGATAAAATCAGGTACATGAGTTAAAACCAGTTTTCTATCATTTACCTTACAGGTCTTCCAAAATGACCAAATAAATAGATATATGCAAGGTGTTTGTTAAATCATTCTTTGCCAGCTTCCACACCTCTTTTATTATCAGGCAAATATACTAAAAGAAACTCTATATACATTTAATATCTACTCAAATAAATTCAATAATTAGTGGGCTACAGTATGTTAAAGAGTGATTGGTGGGGCTTCCCTGGTGGCGCAGTGGTTGAGAGTCCGCTTGCCGATGCAGGGGACAAGGGTTCGTGCCCCGGTCTGGGAAGATCCCACATGATGCAGAGCGGCTGGGCCCGTGAGCCATGGCCGCTGAGTCTGCGCGTCCAGAGCCTGTGCTCCGCAACGGGAGAGGCCGCAACAGTGAGAGGCCCGCGAACCGCAAAAAAAAAAAAAAAAAAAAAAAGTGACTGGTGAGACTCTGATTTCTTGATATAATACCAGGCATGATAGGAAACATATTATAATCCCTTCACCCAATTTGCTGGTAAACTTTTAAGTATTTAAACCTGCTTAATAGCACAGTTGTGGGGTGACTAACATATGTCCCTCAAACTTTGATTTTTCTTTCTTAAAAATTTTAGTATCCTTTTCTACTGATTTCCTTTACCAGAAAGTGTTTGCTCAACTTTTGAAATATGCAAGAGATTAAGGTTGCTGATTCACTGATTACCATTTTATTACAGGATTTATGAAACATGTAGCTCGTTTTTATATACACCCATATCATAGCTTCTGTGAAACACCTAAGCTTTATATTTGCTATTCAAAAAGGGAATTGCAAGCTTTCTGTAAGAGTAATTTCCTATTTGATGTTTTCATGGAAAATAATGTTTAAATTCTATTTAATTTGCAAGGTCAACTCTAGATCCAACTTTTTTATTATAGAAAGTTAGGATTCAGAGCGTTTATATTTGAAGGCTATTACTTAGCTATTGATTTTATGTTTAGCTCCTTCTATCTTATCCTGACTAATAATGCAGAAGTAATAGGAGTAGGTACAAAAAAAGTATTCAGTAAATAGGTGTAATGGAAAAGCACTGCTACCATCCAGATACATGAGTCACATTAGAATAAATGCAGAACTAAGACACTCAGGCAGGGATGAAAGCAGCCGGGGACCATTTTATTCCTAGGAAGAGCTTGTCATTTTCTTTATTGAATTTAGGTTATTTAGATCTCTTTATGTCTCAGCTCTATGATAAAATCTGATTTTCTAAATTATCCAGGTTCTTCTCATTTTAAAATGGAACAATGGTCTTTTCAAATTAATTATTTACTAATACAAACACCTGCAAACCTCATGGCCCTATGCTAGATGTTGAAATTACAAATAAAAAGACGTATTTCTTCTTTTCTTAGAGAGTTTGTAGGTTACACATATATTTGTATTCAATATAAGGACCATAGTAGAGATTCCTCACATAACAGATATATAGCAGGTGAGAAGGAATCCAGTTATACCTAGAAGAAGAAGAAATAGCTTTTCAGAAGAAGTAATGAGCAAGCTGAGGGATGAACAGGACTTTTTTTTTTAACATCTTTATTGGAGTATAATTGCTTTACAATGGTGTGTTAGTTTCTGCTTTATAACAAAGCAGCTATACATATACATATATCTTCATATCTCTTCCCTCTTGTGTCTCCCTCCCTCCCACCCTCCCTATCCCACCCCTCTAGGTGGTCACAAAGCACCGAGCTGATCTCCCTGTGCTATGTGGCTGCTTCTCACAAGCTATCGGTTTTACATTTGGTAGTGTACATATGTCCATGCCACTCTCTCACTTTGTCCCAGTTTACCCTTCCTCTTCCCCATGTCCTCCAGTCCATTCTCTAGTAGTTCTGCGTCTTTATTCCCGTCCTGCCCCTAGGTTCTTCGTGACCATTTTTATTTTATTCTTTTAGATTCCATATATATGTGTTAGCATACTGCATTTGTTTTTCTCTTTCTGACTTATTTCACTCTGTATGACAGACTCTAGGTCCATCCACATCACTACAAAAAATTCAATTTCGTTTCTTTTCATGGCTGAGTAATATTCCATTGTATATATGTGCCACATCTTCTTTATCCATTCATCTGTTGATGGACACTTAGGTTGCTTCCATATCCTGGCTATTGTAAATAGAGCTGCAATGAACATTGTGGTACATGACTCTTTTTGAATTATGGTTTTCTCAGGGTATATGCCCAGTAGTGGGATTGCTGGGTCATATGGTAGTTCTATTTTTAGTTTTTTGAGGAACCTCCATACTGTTCTCCATAGTGGCTGTATCAATTTACATTCCCACCAACAGTGCAAGAGGGTTCTCTTTCTCCACACCCTCTCCAGCATTTATTGTTTGTAGATTTTTTAAATGATGGCCATTCTGACTGGTGTGAGGTAATATCTCATTGTAGTTTTGATTTGCATTTCTCTAATGACTAATGATGTTAAGCATTCTTTCATGTGTTTGTTGGCAATCTGTATATCTTCTTTGGAGAAATGTCTGTTTAGGTCTTCTGCCCAGTTTTGGATTGTACTGTTTGTTTTTTGATATTGAGCTGCATGAGCTGCTTGTATATTTTGGAGATTAATCCTTTGTCCGTTAATTCATTTGCAAATATTTTCTCCCATTCTGAGGGTTGTCTTTTCATCTTGTTTATGGTTTCCTTCGTTGTGCAAAAGCTTTTGAGTTTCATTAGGTCCCATTTGTTTATTTTTGTTTTTATTTCCATTTTTCTAGGAGGTGGGTCAAAAAGGATCTTGCTGTGATGTATGTCATAGAGTGTTCTGCCTATGTTTTCCTCTAAGAGTTTTATAGTGTCTGGCCTTACATTTAGGTCTTTAATCCATTTGGAGTTTATTTTTGTGTATGGTGTTAGGGAGTGTTCTAATTTCATACTTTCACATGTAGCTGTCCAGTTTTCCCAGCACCACTTACTGAAGAGGCTGTCTTTATTGTATATCCTTGCCTCCTTTATCAAAAATAAGGTGGCCATATGTGCATGGGCTTATCTCTGGGCTTTCTATCCTGTTCCATTGATCTATATTTCTGTTTTTGTGCCAGTACCATACTGTCTTGATGACTGTAGCTTTGTAGTATAGTCTGAAGTCAGGGACCTGATTCCTCCAGCTCTGTTTTTCTTTCTCAAGATTGCTCTGGCCATTCGGAGTCTTTTGTGTTCTCACAAATTGTGAAATGTTCTGTGAAAAATGCCAGTGGTAGTTTGATAGGGATTGCATTGAATCTATAGATTGCTTTGGGTAGTATAGTCATTTTCACAATATTGATTCTTCCAACCCAAGAACATGGTATATCTCCCCATCTGTTTGTTCATGTTGAATTTCTTTCATCAATGTCTTATAGCTTTCTGCATACACCTCTTTTGTCTCCTTAGGTAGGTTTATTCCTAGGTATTTTATTCTTTTTGTTGCAGTGGTAAATGGGAGTGTCTCCTTAATTTCACTTTCAGATTTTTCATCATTAGTGTATAGGAATGCAAGAGACTTCTGTGCATTAATTTTATATCATGCTACTTTACCAAATTCATTGATTAGCTTCAGTTTTCTGGTAGTATTTTTAGGATTCTCTATGTTAGTATCATGTTATCTGCAAACAGTGACAGCTTTACTTCTTTTCCAATTTGGATTCCTTTTATTTATTTTTCTTCTCTGATTGCTGTGGCTAAAACTTCCATATCAATGTTGAATAACAGTGGTGAGAGTGGGCAACCTTGTCTTTGAACAAGATTTTAGAGTTCCTCACTGGGGCTAGTGCTTGTAAAGACGGTTTTCCATTTTATGGATGTACCACAGTATATTTATTCACTCATTGATACTTGAGTTATTTCTAGTTTTTGGTAATAACAAATAAAGCTTTTATGATCATTCATTTACAAGTCATTTAATAAACATATGCTTTTATTTCTCTCAGGTAAATACTGAATCAAATAGAACCTGCATGTTTAACACTTTATAAGAAACTGCTAAACTGTATCCAAACTGCTTACACCATTTTACATTCCCACTGTTAGTGTATGAGAGTTCCAGTTGCCCCATATGCTTGTCAATGCTTAATACAGTCAGGCTTCTTACTTTTAGTCATTCATATGGTATAGAGTAATATGATATGGTGGATGGTATAGAGTAGTATGATATAGTGGCTTTAATTTGCATTTCTCTAATGATGAATCATATTGGGTATCTTTTCACATGTTTATTTCATATTCTTATTTGTTATCTGTATATTTTTAAAAAATTTTATTTTATATTGGAGTGTAGTTGATTAACAATGTTGTGTTAGTTTCAGGTGTACATCAAAGTGATTCAGTTATATACATCTATCTATTCTTTTCCAAATTCTGAAACATCTGTTCAAATAGTTTAGCCATATTTTAAATTGGATTATTGGTTTGCTCACTACTGAATCTTTATTTTTGTATATTCTGGATGCAAGTATTTTATGAGATATATTATTTGCAAATATTTTATACAGTCCATATCTTATATTTTTTCTCTTAGCAGTGTATTTCAAAGAGTAGACGTTTTTAATTTTGATGAAGCAAATTTATCATTTGTTTTCTTTGATAGATTGTGGGGTTTTTTTGCGGTACGCGGGCCTCTCACTGTTGTGGCCTCTTCCGTTGCAGAGCACAGGCTCCAGACACGCAGGCTCAGTGGTCATGGTTGACGGGACTAGCCGCTCCACGGCACGTGGGATCTTCCCGGACTGGGACACGGGAACCCGTGTCCCCTGCATCGGCAGGCAGACTCTCAACCACTGCGCCACCAGGGAAGCCCAGATTGTGGTTTTATGTGGCATCTAAGAAATCATTGCCTAACCTGAGGTCACAAAGGTTTTCTACTAGCTTTTCTTCTAGAAGTTCTATAATTTCAGATTTACAGACATTTGTGTCTATGATTCATTTTGGTTTAACACTTTAATATGATGTGAGGTATAGGAACAACATTTATTTAACAATATGTATGAATATCTAATTTTTCCAACACAATTTATGAAAAGTCTATACTTTGAATAGCCTTTTCTTCTATGTCAAAAATCAGTTGTCCACGTAGGTCAGGGTATTTTTCCCAAGTCTCCATTCTGTTCATTTGATTCATTTGTCTATCTTTAACTGAGACTTAAAATATGGTTTGTTAGTCCCCCAATTTCCTTTTTAAGATTGTTTCGGCTCTTCTAGATACTTTGCATTTCCACATGAATTTTAAAATCAGCTTATTGATTTCTGAAAAATAAGAGCTGGAATATTGATAGGGATTGTGTTCCATCTGTAAATAAATTTGAGGAGTATTGACATTTTAACAATATTGATACATTTGAACTATTGACTTTGGATGTTTTCCATTTATTTAGAGCTCCTTGAGTCTCTCTCACCAATATTTTGTGCTTTTCACACCTTTTGTCAAATTTATCTTTAGCTATTAAGTATTTTTTGTATTTTGCTGCTATGGTAAATGTTATTTTTGACTCAATTTTCAAATATTCATTGATAGTGTATAAAATGCAATTGATTTTTGCATATTGCTCTCTTTTTCTGTGATCTTGCTGAACTCATTTATTAGTTCTAGGAATTCTTTTTTATAGATCTCATTAGATTTTTCTATATAGATGACCATTCTATCTGCAAATAAAGACAACTGTATTTCTTTCTTTCCTTTCTGGATGCCTTTTATATCTCTATCTTTTAGTTTGTTAATTTGGTGAACTGTATTGATTCCTTCTCAAATGCTAAACTAAATTTGCATCAGTGGGATAAACCACACCAGATCATGGAGTATTTAGATAGATAGGTAGCTAGATAGATAGATAGACAGATAGACATAGATAGATTTAGTTAGCTAAAAAGTTTGTTTAGAATTTTTGCATCTGGATTCATGAGGGGTATTTGTACTGTTACTTTTTGCATTGTGTTTGCCTTCTTTTGATATTGCAATCCTAAGAAAATGAGGTGAGAACTATTCACTGTGTTCCAGTTTTTTGAAGGATTTTTTTTTTTTAGAATTATTTTTTCCTTAAATATTTTTTTCACTCTATTGGTAAAGCCATCTAGATCAGGAATATTCCTTAGGGTAAGGGTTTTAACAAGACACTTAATTTCTTTAGTATCCTCTTTCATTCCTGATACATATATCTTTTGTCTCTTTTTTTTCCCTGATCTAGCTGGCTAGAGGTTTGTCAATTTCATGATTTTGCTCAAGGAACCAGCTCTTGATTTCATTTATTTCTCTATTTTCTTGTTTACTGATTTCTACTCGGATCTTTATCCTTCCCCTTCTCCTAACCTGAATTTTATATTTCCTCCTTTTCTAGTTTCTTATGGTGATTGCTGAGGTAAATGACTTGACAAGATGTTTCTGCTTTTCTAATATAGGCATTTAGCACTAAAAATTATTTATTCCCTAAGTATTTCTTCAGCAGCATCCTACATATTTTGAAATATTGTTTTCATTTTCATTCAGTTAAAATACTTTATAATTTATTTTTATTTATTCTTTGAACTATGGGTTATTTATAAATCCATTATTTGACTGCCTAATATTTTGTGATTTTTATAGAGATTTAAAATTGATTTCTAACCTAATTCCATTATGATCAGAGAAGATACTGTTAGATTAATGGGTGTTTGTTTTACAACCCAAATTAAGATCTATCTCAATAAATATCGCATCTACATCTGAAACATATGTGAATTTTATTTTTGTTAGGCATAGGGCTCTATACTTATCACTGTAGTAAACTCAGTGGATATATTCTTACTGATTTACGTGTACTTGTTCCATAAATTATTATTAGAGTTGTATCAAAATCTCAAATTATAATTGTGGTGTTGTCTATTTCTTAGTGCAGTTCTATCAATTGCAGCTTCAGGTATTTTGGAGTTTGGTTAATAGATGTGTAAACATTTAGGACTGTTATGTCCTCTTGATAAACTGACCACTTCATCATTATGATAATATACTTTCTTGTTCTGAAATATACTTTGTCTGATACTAATATACTCAACTTAGGTTTCCTCTGATTAGTGCTAGAATGATATAATTTTTTACTCATTTACTTTTAATTAATTTGTGTCTTTATGCAAAGTACATTTCTTTTAGGTAGCAAAGAGTTGGGTCTTTCTTGCTTCTTGAAATTCAGTCTGATAATTTTTGCCTTTTAATTGGTTTTTTCCATATTGGAAAAAACTAACTTAAGTTTGAAATTCATGGCTCAGAAATTCCAAATTTATTCCCATAAATTTCCCAGACAGGCTGGGAGTGAGATTTTTATTGCAACATTGTCTGGTAGTAAGGAGTAGGGACATTCTAGGGGCCCATTATTAAAGACTGGATGAGCACAGGAGAACACAAACTATGAATACTCTGAAGTGCTCAGAAGGCAGGAAAGCTACTTGTGTGATAAGAAGTGTGGCTAGATCTTTACTCATTGTTGAGTAAAAAGTATGACAGAAAAATGTCTATGTCAAAATTCCACTTATGTGTGTATTCAAAATACACATCAAGCTACATATTTTTAAAGAATTCATAAAACTCAAGGAAACATATTAAACACTTAGGATAGAGGGAAATATAAGTCAGGAATATTCACAAGAGAAAATGAATAGATGCATAAATAATGTGCTGCTAAAGTGAAGTTAAATAATCCTTTACTCCTAGGATCCAAAGTTTTTAAACACTGAATTAAAATTTAGAGTGAAAACTAAAATTGCGTGGATTCAAGTATGCCTAATATTTTAATACAAGTTACTGGATACCATTTAGGAAATAAACCTTTTTTGAAGCAGGTATTTGTAATACAGGAGGTGTGCTTGTGAAGTTATTGACTGTTTATTGCCCTCTGGAGTATGCTCGCATTAATTAGCATGGAAATCAGCTCAGTAACAATTAATAAATAAATATACTTAAGTGCCATATGTTTCTGTTAATTCATGCATGCCATAGCAATTATCAGGAAATGTTAAGCAGAGATCAGACAATTACTGATCCTAATCAAAATTACAAGATCAGACTTTACAAGAAATTAGAGTTAGATTATGAGCTTGGATTTTAGTCATGTCTAGACAGTTTCTAAAACACCCTTTCTTAATCATCCATACCCTATACCTCTGAAAAGAAATAAAAGAAAGATAGTAAAACTAAGACTCAAATGCAACATGTTCCCAAAATTTGAATCAATCTTCCACTAGCTTCCACAATCTTCCACTGTGTTTCATGGATCTGAACTTTAAAAACCAACCATTCACATGTTTTATGTCAAATATATTTCAATTAAAACAACGACAACAACAATAACAGTAACGACAACCACAACCAAGGCCTTATCTGAGGAGCAGAACAGCCAGGGCTGCTGCTAACATGGTACAGCTTGCACAACGCAGTTTGTAGGGGGTACCATTCACCTCTCTGCATCATAGACGTGCATACATATTATGACAAGTTTTAGCAAGTGGCAGTAAATCCTCCAGAGAATGGGGACTTATTCTAATTCTCACATAGGTGACATTCAGTCCATCTGAGGTCCGGAGAGCAGCACCTCTAGTTTAAATGAGGTGTTGAGATTATTTTCCCCCACACTTACTACCTCCCTCAATTCACCTTTCCTTTCTCTCTTACTTTATTCTTGAAAAGCAGAAAGACCCTTTCCCATCTTTCCTGGATAACCTGGTACATAGGAGAGCAGGTGTATCTGTTTCTACTCTTTAAAGCACAGGCTCTACTCCATCTTGCTTGGTCTTTATTTCATATAGCAGAATGTCAAGTGTGGGAGTCTCACATATAGCCAAATATAAATAAATAAAACTACAAATCTCACCCATAACCAAAATCAAACAGACAAATAAATAAACTACCTATATGTTAGTACATTTAATGTGTAGTTTACATTGAATTTTATGTCTGCTTGCCCCAAGACTCAGCACAGTGTCCTGGTGTGAGTGCAATGTGTGCGTTATGACATCGTTATATCCAAATTGCTCTGAGTACTCCCATTGGTTTTGCCAAAACACTCATTACCCATTTTTCTTTTTCTTTTTTTTTTTGCGGTACGTGGGCCTCTCACTGTTGTGGCCTCTCCCGTTGCGGAGCACAGGCTCCGGACGCACAGGCTCAGCGGCCATGGCTCACGGGCCCAGGCACTCCGCGGCATGTGGGATCCTCCCGGACCGGGGCATGAACCTGTGTCCCCTGCATCGGCAGGCGGACTCAACCACTGCGCCACCAAGGAAGCCCTCATTATCCATTTTTCTTTCACTCTAGAGGAGAATTTAGGCTTTATTTTGAAAGTAATTGTGTTAGGGATCTCAAAGACCACCGTCAGATTGAATGATTCTCTGGAAGAGCTCACAGAACTCAGAAAGCTGTTACATTTGTGGTTGTGGTTTATTACTGTGAAGGGATGCAGACTAAAATCAGAAAAGGAAAAAGATGCTTAAGGCAAGTCCAGAAGACATGAGGCATAGGCTTCCAGTCATCCCTTCCCAATGGAGTCACAGGGATAGCTTTTAATTCTCCCACCAACGATGTGTCACAACACACGTGATATGTTGCCACCCAGGTAAGATTACTTGAGCCTTGATTTTCAGGATTTTTATTAGAGGTCAGCTACTTAGGTATGTGGCTCTCAGAAGACTGACTTCAGCTACTCAGAAATCAAAGTGATACAGCATGATCCAAAGCCCAAGGAACACACACACACACACACACACACACACACACACACACACAGTCACCATAAATTACAGTGTTATTATAAACTACCTGGCATGCTCCAAGATCTCAAATATACAAAGACTCTTTATTGGTCAGCATATGCCAGGGGCTCAGAGATTATCTCCCAGGAGCTGTTCAACGGCCAGTCCTGAAAACTTTTGTAAGGTAAAGAGTTTGAGCAACCTAGGCCTGCTGAGTTACCCTTGCCCAGCAAGAGTGGAAAATGCAGAAATATGGAATAGGTATTCCTTCCCACTTTGCTCAGTGGCATCTCTATAAAAGGATGAAGTAGTGGCAGTTGGTAAAATGGGGCTGACAAGAAAACATTCCTTAAAACTACTAATTTTTACTTAAATTGAACATATACTTAGGAAGATAAGAGCTACAATTAATTACACCCCATCCAAACTGACTCTTGATACTTCTATTGCCCTAATAATGTCTGAAGAAAATTTCCAGCAGGAAACTTCCCAAATGAACACTCTAAAGTGTGATTTTTCTCATTGACACACAGTCTTAAATCTGACACTACCCAATGATCTACATGGCATCTTCTCACTGAGTGCATACTCTAGGAACCGTAACTGTGTTTTCTGGATCCACTCTCACTCCCTGGCACTCCTCCATCAGTGATTTGGATGTAATGGTGGAGTGTGCTTGGCTCAATTTGATGGCAAGCTTTCAAGTGAGGCTACTGATTATTGCACCACAGTTCAATAACTTTGGGTGATAGTGCATAAGAACATAACCTTTCCATTATGCCCTAGCATTTGGCAGGCCATTAACAGAAAGAAGCCGTTATCATTCGTAGTTGATCCTGAGCACTCAGAGGCTAGGATGTGGTGCCAGGCACTGCCTTCCTCTTTGCTCCTGCCTCCTTTCCGTCTACACATGCTCTCCTTTAAGGGGGTTCCTGGAAGCTCCTGATTTCTTGGACTCCTCCTCTTTTCTTTTACCTCTCTGGCTTCTGCACAGAATCCAGGCTTCATCCGCTTGATGGCACTCAACTAGGTTTACTCCTTATTCTGAAACCAGGGATATCAGGTGATCCCTCATGGCCTAGATTAGAGAGACATTAAAATTTTTTTTCCTGTGATCACTATTCCCCATAGTTAAACATTATTGAAACATTTTTATAATTTTTAAAAATCCATTTTTCATTAACTACATGAAATTTTTATGATTTTAGTTTTTATCTTCACTTTTTTTCAGTGTTTGTGACTTTTCAGTGCATGAAATCATTTAGTATCCATATCAATAAGACCTATTTACATACTCATCTATAAAATGACTTAAATAGAGTAACTGGACAAACATGCCGACATAGCTTTTTTTTTTTGCGGTACGCGGGCCTCTCACTGTTGTGGCCTCTCCTGTAGCGGAGCACAGGCTCCGGATGTGCAGGCTCAGCGGCCATGGCTCACGGGCCCAGCTGCTCCGCGGCATGTGGGACCTTCCCGGACTGGGGCACGAACCCATGTCCCCCGCATCGGCAGGCGGACTCTCAACCACTGCGCCACGAGGGAAGCCCCTTGACATAGCTTTTAATTGATGTTTAAGAAACATGAGACATCTGAATTTAATAAAAAGTGTCAAAGATATGTACAATTACCTATCATAAGAGCAATTAGTGAATCCATATTATCCAATAGGTAGTAACAGTGGCCCGATGTGTGTATCATTCTGGAACCATCAGAAAGTTTCAGAGAGATATTAGGCAAATAATTTGCATATCTAATGTCAAATTTTCATTTTAAATGCAAGAAAAACTTCTAAAATGCTCTGAAGAATTATTTTACTATAGTAAATAAGATAATCTGAATTGATTGAAATGGGAAATTATCCACTGAAAGTATTTCAGGAAAAACCAGCTGTTGAAGTCAGCTGTTCTGATATAAATAAAACAAGTTAAACCGTAACAGCAAAATCTTAGAAATTTGGAAACTTAATCATGCCATCTGGAAATAAATAGGCTAAAAATAGAATGCAAATTTAGATTAAATAAAATTATAAACGACTTGAAAAACAATGACAAAAATGTATTGTCTTTACCCTAAACCTGGTTTGTTTACTGCGTACAGGATTACTGTACCTCTATCTCTGTTGTACTGTAGCTACTGTAGCTCTATTAGTACTAATACTTTAAAAAAATTTACAAATAGACTGCTGGTAATTTTGTAAACTGTATCTTCCATGCATAAACTAAGTTACCTTTCATTACATGACCAAGGTTTACTGCCTATAAATCAGCTCACAGAAATTAAAGATGCTTAGAAATTTCAATATGGAGATCAGAGTGTCACTGTGTTGGTGTGTATGTGTATGTGTGTGTGTGTGTGTGTGTGTGTGTGTGCGCGCGCACGCGCAGAGAGAGACAGAAAGAGAGATAGAGATAGAGACTCAGAGACTGAGACAGATTTTTGTTATTCTTCTGGGACGGTTTAGGTTCAACCGTTGGGCTGTATTACTGGAAGCGTGTTCTCTTAACGATTACAGTCTGATATCACATACACTATATAATCTAGTTTCTTTTTCATTATATAGTTCAGAAAAAGGCATAAGATGATACTAAAAATACCAAAATAATGGTGTAACAATATAGGTACTTAAGTTACTCCATGACATGAAGGTAAAAGCTGAGAAAATAAAAGAAGCCAGGCATGTAAAGGGGCTTGCTTAATTACTAGTGAAAACTGATAGGATTTTGTTTATAAACGTGAGCTACACAGAAAATTGAAATTCTAGTTAATTATTAATTAAATATTTACTAGGTATCATGCAGTGTGCCAAGGGATTTATGTACACACTTGAGTTTCATCCTCACAATTATCCTCAGATTGTGGGTGGGACATCACAGAAAGAGGAACCTGAGGTTTGACAGGAAGTAGCCTGATAAAGGTCCCTGGCTAGACTTTGGCTCTGGTGTACCAGGAACCATACCCAAGATATTAAAAACAACCTAGAATTTATTCTAGGAAAGCAGCATTGCATCACTCCGAGGACTTGACTGTTTCTGTCTTTTTTTTTTTTTAACAAAATAGACGTCAGTTTTAGGAGAGTAGTTGGTCCTTTATATCAACAACAAACACTAATGGAATAACCGTCAATCACTTCCCAAGGAAAATTTACCTTTAGAACAGTGGTGTTCAGATGAAAGAAGTGCCTCAGGCCACAACAATTATTTCCCCCTAGGAGGTCACAGTAAGCTTTTCTCTCCTGCAGGAGGGCTTTGAGGAGAAAGAATCCTCATGCTGGTACTTTTGGTACAGTGGCTACTTGAGATTTTACTTTTGATTCTGCAGAACTTCTTATGAAATACTTATCCACAGACAGATGCTTCAGAATAAATAAAGCCTATATCTATCATTTCAAAAATTGTAAGAAAAACTACTTTGAAGAAAGTGACCACGAATGATAATTCAGTTTTGTTTCTTAGACTAACACCAATAAAATACCTTAATTTAAAATTACTTAGAAGATGAGCACTCAGTTCAGAAGTATAAACTATTTGTCAATCAGAAGGTGAGATTTAAAATCAGGATTTAGGTTTTTGGCTATTTTATACTATACATTCAAGGACCTGAAGTGGGCAGGAAAAGTATTCCAGGAGGCAATTTTCTAATAAATTAGAACATAATGATGATTTGAATGCTTGTGTAAAATTTGTTGCATGTAATCCCCACACAGCTGAAGCTACAGACTGAAAGGAACATTTTTTGGAATGCACGCTTTCTTCAAAGAACTTCTAAAATAATGTAGCAAAAAAGCATGAAATTAAAGTTGCTTCCAAAAAGGAGCACACAGTTTGCATCTGTTTCAGATTCTTTTAGCATTTTAATTTTGAAGCTATACATATACAATAGCTAATTAGAGATGGAAAAATCCAGTCAATAGGCCAGCTGTTTTGATTGTACTGTGCCAGGTAGCTGCTTTCACTGATTTGTGACTCACTTAATTTAAAAGACTTAGATCAACAGGTGGAAATGTGATTTTTGTGAGTGCTGGTGTGTGCGTGTGTGCATGTGTGTGTTTAGCTGGGCAGGTGACTAAGATTATCACAGTCTGAGACTAAACAATTTGTCTCAAAAATTAAAAACTGACATATTTCTTAGGTTGTATGTTTAAAAATAACCACTCTGATTTTCTTATGATTCTCGTAGATTATTAGTCGACTTAATTACTATTTGGTAATATTGTTAAACACAGTTCAAGGGACTGCCCTGGGAGTTACATTGCTTGTATAATTTCAGAGAAGGGAGGGGACAATTTATTTATCTATATTCCCACCTCACTTCACAAAGTAAAAAATTACTATATATTAAACATACAGTAACGGAGGCAGCAAAATACCATAACTATATATACAAACTGTACGTATATAAATGTTACTGTCACAGGCGGAACGGCGATTTCCTTTGTTCTTAGCCTCTTGGAAAGAATTCAGAGGAGAGGCATAGACCAGTTTTAAGTAGCAAAAGTTGTGTAAAGCAAAGCGAAAGTACGATCCTGAGAAAGGATCACAGTGGGCTGTCTGGAAACCAGAAACAGCCCACTATGGGGCAGGGTTGGGTTTTTTAAAGTGGTGGTCCCTCCCTGTGTCCTGCGTCATTTGACTGATAAGTTGATTGACAGCTTTAGGTTATATAACTTTTCTCCTAGTGAGCAGGCGCTTACCCATAAGCAACCAAGAGAAACCCATGGCGGGGAGGGGCAAAAACCGCAATGCTAATTTATTATAACAATGGCATAACGAACCCCCGGTTCACTTTGAGTCACCTTTTAGGTCTTGGTGCACCTAGGCCAACCTGTGCTGGTGGTTTTATCTTGCTTGGTCCTGATATGGGTGGAAACCTAGCAGTGGTCCTGGACTGCATGAGGGAGGATCTCTGGGTGTGCTTTGACCACCAGTGTCCTAGTGGGGAAGGGAAAGATGACCCATCCAGGATGGGACGGGACCCGCTCATGTTTGCCTAGCTACCTAACAATATAAAACGTATTTTATAAAACATGTTACAGAAAATAATGAATCAAAACAAAAAAGAGATAAAGGTGATTATAGCGTTTGTAAGAGGAGGTGAATACGTAATCAAATCAATATTCTTGTAGCCAAAGCTTTTCACTGCTTTATTGTCTTATTTTAAATAGTGTGGCTATGTTCTTACGTGCACCTTACAAGAATTAAGGTGCATGTAAGGGGGGGTTCTTTAAATTCTGAAAGGGATTTCTCACATGGGGATTCATGCAGGGAAGCGTGAGCAACTGATTTTCATGGGGCTGTTTCAAAATGCATTACCTGACAAAACCTGATTGGAGAATGTTGGCATTTATGAATTTAATTTTCCTGGTAGTTTTCAGGAAAACAAATACAGTAAACACTTCAGGGAAGTAGCTGGAGTCAATGCTTGTTCAGTGGTTTTCTTGAAAGCCTCACACTACGTAAGGGATGAGTAACAAATAGAACCCAGATATTGAAATTCCAAATTCTGCACTTTTTTGCTATGTCATGTGAGACATTTTAGAATCTCTGAACAAATACAGAGGCCTAGTCAGGTAGAGAGACTAGGAATGAAACCACAGTATGACCACTTGTTTATGTGTAACACTGGTGTGTTTTTTGAGTCTCAGTTTCCTCTTAAAAAAGAGTAACTCACAGATGTTTGCATAAGGATTAAATGAGATAGTTTGCACTAAAGGCTTACCATGTGCCTGACAAGAGCAGCTGTTATTATAAAACAAAGAATTCAAATATTTAATAGCTTGAGAGCAATGGATAAAGTTAAGTAGATTAAGATATAAAAGGATTATCTAATACTTAATATATGTTTGAAACTCAATGTTATATGTGGATATTGTAGGTGGATTTCATCCTAGCAATATGCTTCTTTCATTGGAAATTATTACTTCAATCACATGCTTGACTTCTGTTTCCATTCAGTTTTAAGTGGCCTGTTTTGACACAGAGATAAAATGGAAGTCTGCTCTCCCAGATGATATAGGAGTCACTTTCATTATAGGACAGGCCTTCTTTTCAGAAGGCCCACTACCTTCTTGAAAGAAGGAAGGAAGGAAAGAAGGAAAGAAGGAAGGAAGGGAAGGAGGGAGGGAAGAAGGGAGGGAGGGAAGGAAGGAAGTTTGGTTGCTTAGACTGTGCTCTCAGTCTTTTGCCTTCCTTTCCAGATTGTTTAGTGGGCTAGACTAGGATCATGATTATTTATTAATGCAATTAAAATTCTTTTACCCTGGTGTGGATTATTAAGGATCCTGTACATCTACGCAAAAATCATGTGAAGTAACTAGTAAAAAACAACCAAACAGAAAACAAAACAAAAAAAAAACCCAAAAAACAACCAAACAAAAACTTGGAGTGATGTGTCTGCCTTGACAGCAATCATGTAAAATCATACCTTCAAATGCATTTGGAAGGAGTTATATTTTTCCTTTTGGTTTGCTTTTGATATCTAAACATTTCTTTTTAACTTGGATTGCCTAATTAAATATACACAAGGACAAAAAATATTTTTTTTAAAATCTAGAGCAAACTATTCACCTGACCTGGAACCACTCCTGTGATTATTCTCCTGCTTAAAATTGGATTAGCCATCAGTGTCCAGCTAATTCAAATAGCTCTTTAAAGTCCAAAGCTCTCTCAAATCATCTAAAGTCAGGTAAATGCATCCCTGGCTTAATGGGTAAATGAAGAATACTTGATTGTTGTCTTTGAATATATATCCTCTTCATTCACATAGGCATGATCTGTGGGAGTTATAAAAATAGGAATGTGTATTCAGTATTTGTTTTAACCTAATTGCATTTTGGAATAAGTTACCTTGTAACTTGAAATAATTTGTTACCTGCATAACAAGTTACCTCAAATCAGCGGCTTATAAAAGCCAATGTTTATTATCTCATAGTTTCCCTGGATCAGAAGTCCAAGAGAAGCTTAGTTGGGAAGTTCTTGCTCATGGTCTTTCATGGGCTTTCTATCAAGCTGGTGATCACAGCTGCAATCTTTTCATGGCCTGACTGGGGAAGGACCTACTTCCAATGTTGTATGAATCCTAACAAGTCTCAGTTCCTTGCCATGAACACCTATCCATAAGCTCCCACAGTATCCTCCAAATATGGCAACAAGCGGCCCCCAGAGTAAGTAACTCAAAAGAGAGAGGGAAGGAGGGAAGGGAGGGAATGGGGCGTGGCAAGAAGAGAGGGAGACACAGAGAGGCAGGGGGAGGGAAAGGATTCAACATGGGAAGCTGTAGTCATTTTAGAATCTAATTCAGAAGTGATATCACATAGCTTCTGTCATATTTTATTCTCCAGAAATGAGTCATTAAAACCAGCCTATACTCAAGTAAAGGGGAATTAAGTTCCACCTCTTGAGGGGAGAAGTATTTAGAGTTTCTGGATATAGCTTTAAAAGTACAACAGTGTATTTATCTTAAAAAAAAATCCATCTGTATATTCTAGTTATGAAAAGCAAATAAAAATTATGCAGCCACTGTGACTAAAACCTACAAAATTTTAAAAGTACTTTGCTTTTACTTATAGCACTGCAAGGAATTAAATTAACCTGAACTCAACAATGTCCTGATTATGAAACGGTCTTTGTGCTGGTCCATTTATTGCTACTATCCATCCAGATAGTTCAGTTGGACAATCAGAGTTATATCAATAATTCAAGTGCTATGTTTGCTATCTTCATATATGTAGTGTGTCCAAAGTGCCTGACCCACAAATTCTCCCTTCCCACCTCAATTTCTGAGACCATTGTTTTTTAAAGCACTAGAGCATTTCTCCTGGTTTTGTAGTACCAAAATTTCCATAAATTGTCTGTATAATTGGACAATCATTTAATATCCAATCCTGCCTTAAGTACCTATGAAATGCAAATAGTGGAGGAGAGACCACTTCTCCTTTTCTTCCCCTCTTGGAGAAAATATTCAGGACTAATAGGGATACAGACACTCCTAGTAGCCAAATGCACCCCAAGGCCCTTACGCCTTTTGTTATAACTTTTTTTTTCAATATTCATGGAGCATTTTTTGCTGTATTCAGATGTTTACATTTTTGTGTTATACGCCAATGTTTATGAAAAAGAAAAAGCTTTAATATCCTTGGATCTGTTCTATCTGCAACTTCAGAGACTTTCTTTCTGAGTTGCTGTACTCTGTTTGACACAAAAGCCAGGCTAATGCTCTTTTTAATGGTTGAGTAAGGCTGAAAGTATTCACATCAATTTCCTATTGCCACAAAATGATCTGGGTCATGACAATCTACAAGCCAAGTTACTAGACCATTACTAAACTACCATAGCATAAGGATAAGTTAGCAAGTTTGACCTTTTAAACCAAACTGCAAAATGTTCTTTTGATTAATGTCTGCAACAGTCCCCTGAGAACTCCAGTGCTGAATGTTAGGGATTTAACACAACACTGAGGTCTTGGCAGATAAATGTACCTTTACACATAAGCTTTTCAACTCACACGCAGCTTTAAATTCCCTAGCTCTATAGAATTACCATTCTGTGCTGGGTTTTATTTTGAAGGCAGTTGCATTCGTTTCCAAGGTGAGGACTCATGACCAGGAAGCCAATTTAACCTAAGCAAGTAAAAGCTTTATTCTTTCTGAGAAAATTAGCTATTTAAGGATAAATACTCTAATTTGTCCTTTCAACCTATGTTTATGGGTAATTTCTGGCCACTGTTGAATACTTTTCTGATTTCTCCCTTGAATATTCTTCCTGCCTTTTCAGTATTTTTGTTTTCATTCTTAATTCCTAATTCACCCATACAGAATAGCTCAGTAAGCCTTTTGTCATTCTAATTTTTGCACACTGCTATACCCAATATTTATTTCTAATCTAGCCCATATATTTTTGTATACATTATCTACAATGCTGGCTTTATCATAAATCTAAACAATACATTGTGAAGAGCAGCTTTGTCATTCATGCATGTGAATACTTTTGTTTTCACAATTTTATGCTTCCTGGCCTAGAAAATATATTAGAGAACCTGAAAGTACACGTGGGTAGCCTTTAATTAACTAGTCTTCCACAAAAACAACATCAAAGTGTGAATAAATGTCATTTCCTCTTTTTAATTTGGGGAAATCCAGTTGTGCAAAATCTTCTTCAGATTTGAATAACATTAGTTCTTCAGAGTTAATGAAAAAACTTTCAGCAATTTTGGTTGATATGTAGGTAAAATTACTTTATGGTTTATTCACCTATGTTATGTTCCTTTCCCATGCTACATTTGCTTAAATGTATGTATATCAAAGAGCACTGTTTCAATATAAGACAATTTTATTAAACATTAATTGGGAGATAGTTGCATTTCATTTTTACTAATATAGACCTTCTTTGACCTATGATGGGGCTACATTCCCAATAAATCCATCATAAGTTGAAAATGCCTTAAGTCAAAAGGCTTTTTATATACTTAAACTACTGAATCACAGTCTAGCGTTAACTTAAACATACTCAGAACACTTACATTAGCCTACAGTTGGGTAAAATCATCTAACACAAAGGCTATTTTATAATAAAGTGCTGAATATCTCATGCAATGTATTGAATACTGTACTAAAAGTGAAAAGCAGAATGACTGTATGGGTCCAGAATGGTCGTAAGTGTATCTGTTGTTGATCCTCATGGTCGCACAGCAGATTGGGAGCTGTGGCTCCCTGGCTCTGCCTAGAAACACAAGAGAGGATCAGACTGAGGTCCCTACCCTGGGAAAAGACCAAAATTCAAAACCAGAAGTATAGTTTCTACAGAATGTCTATATGTTGCTTTTGAACAATTGTAAAGTTGAAAAATAGTATGTCAAACTGTTGTAAGTTGGGGACTGTCTGTAATATTTTTTTCTTCCAAATTCTAGTAGTCTTTCGTGATTTATGCTTCTGCCAAAATTGCCTCTACCATTTTTTATTACTAAGTTCATTTTATCTTGGGAGTCTTCCCGCTTCACTGAACTTTACAAATTTTTCAAACTCTGCTATTTGATGAGTCAGGAGAGCCTCAGAATTTTCTCAGGAGCTAATTTCATGAATAAGAGACAGAAGAGGGTAGATAAATGCACAAATTGTAGGATCATATCCTAACATCAATCTTAATATTTCTTCTGTAATCTGGTTTGGATATAGGGTATTGGAATAGGTTGTCATTGCCTTGGGGGTGATGCCTAAATTTATTTAGTAAACATTGCTCTAAGGAATTTTGAACATTAAAATTATTAGATAATAATAATGTAGTATATAGTAATAAATATATAACATACAAAATATTATTATGAGATAGAATAATATCTAATTTTTTAAAAAATGTTATTTTTCTACTTCACATTATTCTTCCCCTGTACATTAACTATTTGGTCATTCTCCTCCCCACTGCCAACTTCAGATCTTCTCCAAAATCAACCTTGTGTATTTTGACCCTTTATCTCCTAATATTTCACAAAAGATTTAAACTACAATTTAAAAAACACATGCATATCTCTATCCATCCATCCATCCATCTCTATTTAAATAGGATTATGTCAAACATACCATATGCTAACACATATATATGGAATATAAAAAAAAAGAAAATGGTTATGAAGAACCTAGGGGCAGGACAGGAATAAAGGCACAGATGTAGAGAATGGACTTGAGGACATGGGGAGGGGGAAGGGTAAGCTGGGATGAAGTGAGAGAGTGGCATGGACTAATGTATACTACCAAATGTAAAATAGATAGCTAGTGGGAAGCAGCCGCATAGCACAGGGAGATCAGTTCGGTGCTTTGTGACCACCTAGAGGGGTGGGATAGGGAGGGTGGGAGGGAGATGCAAGAGGGAGGGGATATGGGGATATATGTGTATGTATAGCTGATTCACTTTGTTATAAAGTAGAAACACACCAGTGTAAAGCAATTATACTCCAATAAAGATGTTTAAAAAATAAAATAAAATATATGCTATGGAGAATGGAAAGCATGAACCATGCTAGAGAAACAGTGAGGGTCCTACTGACCCATTCACAAGCAATAGATTTTAAGTGGGCTTAGGAAATGTATGTGGCATTCAAGAAGTGTAGATTAGTATCAGTTATAAAAATCATCCAACAGGTAAACAACTTGCTAAGATCAGCAAGAACCAGCAGAAATGACGGAGCTTACATATTTTGATTCACTACTATTTGACTACTTCCATCTGTACTTAATATTATCTTGACCCCCTAGGTAGAGGCAGAGATAGAAGGGGCATGTAACATTTCTCCATCTTCTTGCAAATTGGCAGATTTTGTCTGTTTCAAGAGGGTGAAGCACAAATGAGTCATCAAAGCTACTGCTTGAATGAGCTTCATATATCACACTGTGAGTGGAAATACTTCCATATTTGAGAAACTGCTTGACTATCAGACTTAGTTCTCAAAGCTGTTGTTTTTCTATTTCTGTTTTCCATAAAACAGGATGGATCTAGAACGTATTCAGTTGTTGCTTTACCTAGACGCTCTGGGACTTTTTTCCTTAAATAGAGGTAAGGCAAACCTAACTTTATGTTGCAGTATAAGAGCTGAGGGAGAAGGAGAACCTGGAAATGTTGGAAAGAGGATAACTGAAGAAGTGAGATCAAAAGAACAAAGATGAGGCTTTTTGTTACTGAAAAGTAACAAGGATACTTTACATGAGACTCAAGTAATACAGGAGTTGAGTGTGAAGAGGTAGACTTAAAGGTAGAAAAGATGGCAAACTGGTTATTTTTTGCCAGATGCTCTTACTCTCAGTAAAGTGGAAATCAAGGTACTCTATCTTGATCAAAAGGAAGGTGGAATGTTGAGCTTGGAAAAAAAAGTAAAACATTGTTCTGTTCGAAGAAACTATGAGATCAACAGGACAAAAGCAAAAACACACGGAAGATGAATGAAAAGACAAATCAAGTTAGTCAGGAACAACCTGTCTTGGGTCAAGTTAAAAAAAATGGTCATTAATTTTCTCTAGTAAATTAAAATATAGAATGAAGATGCTGGATGATCTGATTCTGTGTATTGACAAAATGGAAGGAAGAGGGAAGGTGATTTTATTTGGAAAAAATAATACTTTGGCCATTGCCTGATGTGTCATTGATTCTATTTTATACTGCTTATTTTAATACTGGGGAGGAGAGGAATTTATCTTTTTGCCTTTTTGAGAGGGTAAAAAAGACATAAACAATAAGGAATTTGAGTAGATTTCACAGTTAAGGGAATGATGGCCAAAGAAAATAAGCTTCTATACTTGTAACTTTTCATCATCTGATACTACTAATGTCCTTTCATCTTATGATTATGATGCCCATTTTTAGGACATTTCTAGTTTCATTTATTTACCTCCTAATGAATCACAATCGTTAACAGCATTGGTCATTTTTTATTACACCTCCAGAACATAAAATTTTCAGTACTTTAGTTTTCTAAATGGAAATAGCAACAACATATATATATATATATATATATATATATATATATATATATATATATAATTATCACACACACTTTATGTGATAAGGTAAATGTTACTTTTATGAATTTTAAGATTTTAAAAAGACTGGAATTTCCAGAGGGAACTTTATCTATAAAATGCTCTAGAGAGTTACCAAAAGCAAAACCCTATCGTTACAATTCCAATTAAAGGAAGTAAGTGATTTTTATAATTCTGAATCTGTTTGAGGGAAGCAAACATTATGTTGAATGTCTAATTTGATAACAACAATTCCTTACATTCATATATATACTATTTAAAATGTTTTAACTTGAATGATCTTATATGAATTTCACTACAGTCTTTGAAGGTAGGAAAAGCAGGTAGTATAAATCCGACTAGGTCATCATTTTATCCTGACACTTTTTTTTTTTTCCTGGCACATTTTGACTGGAAAAAAAAAAAGACCAGATTGATGTATTTCCTTGCATTCATTTAGTAACAATTCTTCTACCTGAACTCAATTCCTTTTCTTCTGTGATGATTTCCACAGGATGAATCACAATGTGTTCAGGATATATTACTCTGTCATAACACACCGATATTCCTGTTTTATTATTTTTAAGAGTTAAGTGTCTTGAATAGTGATTTGCAAGCTCTAAAAACTGATGAAAAACAAACTGCATTCAAGTTTTTACCTTACATAATTCTAGTGTGACTCTCTTTCATCTCTTTAAGGAGAGAGCTATGCTGGAATAAAGCAAGAACCATTAATCACAGTATCACAGTTAAGGCATATTTTTCTCAGAGAACTTATATGGATCATCCCAACCTATCTCTTCTTATCATTAGAAACAGTGATTTTGCTTGTTATAAGTAATGGAATATTTCTCCTGCACTGTATTCTAAGCAGTGCCCCAGTTCTGCGCTATTCTTAGCAATTCACTCTTTCTGAAAGGCACAGTACCAGCTTGAATGCAAACATCCATGCTGATAAACTAGACCTGCAACATTATTTGTCTTATTCTGTACCCAAAATGTTTAGATCAGTAACGTTTTGCCATGATGAGTTTATTTTCCTTCAATCTAAATACAGCTAGAACTTTTCTTCCAAAACACACAATGGTATTACAATGCAAAAATAGAAGACAAAGCAAAACAAACACCTTCATGCCAGATTTGCCTTAATTGTGTAATTAATTCTATCTGCAGATGTACTAGCATTGTGTCAAGGATACGAGTCATTGAGTGAACAGCAATGAAGGGCACTATGCAAAAGACAGGCTTTATATAAGACGGACCTGGGTCTTCACCTTGTATCATCCACTATCTCTGGGGCTCTGTCCAAGGTCAGTGAATGTCAGTTTTCTCAAATGAGAAAGCAAACAGCAAAAATATTAATATACCTACAGGGTTATTGTAAGGATTAAATGTATTGAATGTATTCAGGATGGTCTTATAATATTTATGGAATGAAATATTAGCGTGGCTTTCAAAATATTACTTCAAAGATACATATATGACTAATTCATCCTTGTAATAATTTTCTGTGCTGTGCAACAAGTCGACAAACTTAGTGGTTTGAAACAATGCTCACTTATTATCTCATAGTTTCTATAATTTAGAAGTCTGGGCTGGCTAAGCTGAGTTCGCTGCTCAAGATATCACAAGGCTGAAATCAAGGATTTGGCTGGGCTGCACTCTCACCTGGAGGCCTGTCTAGGGAAGGACTTGCTTCTAAGCCTCCTTAGGTTTTTTGAAAGAATTCATTTCCTTATGACTATAAAAATCACAGCAGCTGGCTTCTTTAAAGACAATAATGGGGCTTCCCTGGTGGCGCAGTGGTTGAGAGTCCGCCTGCCAATGCAGGGGACGCGGGTTCGTGCCCCGGTCTGGGAAGATACCACATGCCGCGGAGCGGCTAGGCCCGTGAGCCATGGCCACTGAGCCTGCGTGTCTGGAGCCTGTGCTCCGCAACGGGAGAGGCCAGAACAATGAGAGGCCCACATACCACAAAAAAAAAAAAAAAAAAAAGACAATAATGAAGCTAGAATGTTTCTGTTATTTTGATTCTCTAACTAGAGGCAAGGCCTGGGCCTTGTTTAAAAAACTGCCAGCCCCACGCCCACCCTCAGGGCAACCTCTCTTTCGATTAACTCAAAAACAACTGATGAGAGACTTTAACTATATCTGCAAATCCGTTCATTTTGCCATATTACATACATTAGAAGCGATTCATAGGTTCTTCCAGTATTCAAGGAGAGGGAATTATATAGAGATGTAACTTCTTAGGAATAACCTTAGGGTTTGTTCACCACAGTCCTTTTTAGTAAAAATGTGTACATAGTAAGTGGAAGAAGCAAAGACCAGGACAAAAAAAAAAGTAAGAATGGAAGGAAGGAGAGGAAAAAATTGGAATTTTTGGATTCCTTTCCCTCCGGTAAGCTTTAATATTTTCCTTTCCTACACATCACTGAAAGTGGGAGAGTACTCTACTTGTGCCTAGAAATACAGAGGCAATGTAGTCAAAGCTTAAAATACTATATCAAATTATTTTTTGATATACAGGTTTCAAGAGTTTTATAGAAGGTCTCATGCTCTTTCTTTTTCTTTTTATACAACTTTATTGGAGTATAACTGCTTCACAATGCTGTGGTAGCTTCTGTTGTACAACAAAGTGAATCAGCCATATGCATACATACATCCCCATATCCCCACCCTCTTAAGCCTCCCTCCCCCTCTCCCTATCCCACCCCTCTAGGTCATCGCAAAGCAGAGAGCTGATCTCCCTGTGCTACGCAGCTGCTTCCCTCTAACTACCTATTTTACATATGGTAGTGTATACATGTCAGTGCTACTCTCACTTCACCCCAGCTTCCCCTTACCCCCAAACCCATGTCCTCAAGTCCACTCTCTATATCTGCCCTGCCACTATGTTCAACAGTACCATTTTTTTTTTTTTTAGATTCCATATATATGTGTTAGCATACAGTATTTGTTCTCTCTTTCTGACTTACTTCACTCTGTATGACAGGCTCTAGGTCCATTCACCTCACTACAAATAACTCAATTTAGTTTTATGGCCGAGTAATATTCCATTGTATATATGTGCCATATCTTCTTTATGCATTCATTTGTTGATGGACATTTAGGTTGCTTCTATGTCCTGGCTATTGTAAATAGAGCTGCAATGAACATTGTGGTACATGTCTCTTTTTGAATTATACTTTTCTCAGGGTATATGCCCAGTTGTGGAATAGCTGGGTCATATGGTAGTTCTATTTTTAGTTTTTTAAGGAACCTCCATACTGTTCTCCATAGTGGCTGTATCAACTTACATTCCCACCAACAGTGCAAGATGGTTCCCTTTTCACCACACCATCTCCAGCATTTATTGTTTCTAGATTTTTTGATAATGGCCATTCTGATCAGTGTGAGGTGATACCTCATTGTACTTTTGATTTGCATTCCTCTAATAATTAGTGATGTTAAGCATCTTTTCATGTGCCTCCTGGCCATCTGTATGTCTTCTTTGGTGAAATGTCTATTTAGGTCTTCTGCCCATTTTTTAATTAGGTTGTTTGTTTTTTTGATACTGAGATCCATGAGCTGTTTGTATATTTTGGAGATTAATCCTTTGTCTGTTGTTTCATCTGCAAATATATTCTCCCATTCTGAGGGTTGTCTTTTCATCTTGTTTATGGTTTCCTTTGCTGGGCAAAAGCTTTTAAGTTTAATTAGGTACCATTTGTTTATTTTCATTACTCTAGGAGGTGGGTCAAAAAGGATCTTGCTGTGGTTTATGTCAAAGAATGTCTTTCCTACGTTTTCCTCTAAGAGTTTTATAGTGTCCTATCTTACATTTAGGTCTTTAATCCATTTGGAGTTTATTTTTGTGTATGGTGTTAGGGAGTGTTCTAAGTTCATTCTTTTACATGTAGCTGTCCAGTTTTCCCAGCACCACTTATTGAAGAGGATGTCTCTTCTCCACTGTATGTGCTTTCCTCTGTTGTCGTAAATTAGGTGACCATATGTAAGTGGGTTTATCTCTGGGCTTTCCATCCTGTACGATTGATCTATGTATCTATTTTTGTGCCAGTATCATACTGTCTTGATTACTGTAGCTTTGCAGTGTAGTTTGAAGTCAGGGAGCCTGATTCCTCCAGCTCCGTTTTTCTCAAGACTGCTTTGGCTATTTGGGGTCTTTTGTGTTTCCATACAAATTGTATAATTTTTTCTTCTAATTCTGTGAAGAATGCCATGGGTAGTTTGATAGGGATTGCATTGAATCTGCAGATTGCTTTGGGTAGTATAGTCATTTTCACAATATTGATTCTTCGAATCCAAGAATATGGTATATTTCTCCATCTGTTTATGTCATCTTTGATTTCTTTCATCAGTGTTTTATAGTTTTCTGAGTACAAGTCTTTTGCCTCCTTAGGTAGGTTTATTCCTAGGGATTTTATGCTTTTTGTTGTGATGGTAAATGTAATTGTTTCCTTAATTTCTCTTTCTTTTTTTTGTTGTTGGTGTATAGGAATGCCTGAGATTTCTGTGCATTAATTTTGTATCCTGCAACCTTACCAAATTCATTGATTAGTTCTAGTAGTTTTCTGGTGACATCTTTAGGATTATCTATGTATAGTATCATGTCATCTGCAAACAGTGACAGTTTTACTTCTTTTCCAATTTGTATTCCTTTTATTTCTTTTTCTTCTCTCACTGCCGTGGCTAGGACTTCCAAAACTATGTTGAATAACAGTGGTGAGAGTGGACACCCTTGTCTTGTTCCTGATCTTAGTGGAAGTGCTTTCAGCTTTTCACTACTGAGTATGATGTTTGCTGTGGATTTGTCATATATGGCCTTTGTTATGTTGAGGTAGGTTTGCTCTATGCCCATTTTCTGGAGAGTTTTTTTTATCATAAATCGGTGTTGAATTTTGTCAAAAGCTTTTTCTGCATCTATTGAGATGACCATGGGGTTTTTATTCCTTAATTTGTTAATACGGTGTATCACATTGATTGATTTGCATATACTGAAGAATCCTTGCATTCCTGGGATAAATCCCAATTGATCATGATGTGTGATCCTTTTGATATGTTGTTGGATTCTGTTTGCTAGTATTTTGTTGAGGATATTTGCATCTATGTACATCAGTGATATTGGTCTATAATTTTCTTTTTTTGTGATGTCTTTTTCTGGTTTTGGTATCAGGGTGATGGTGGCTTCGTAGAACGAATTTGGGAGTGTTCCTCCCTCTGCAATTTTTTGGAAGAGTTTGAGAAGGATTGGTGTTAGGTCTTCTCTAAATGTTTGATAGAATTCACCTGTGAAGCCATCTGGTCCTGGACTTTTGTTTGTTGGAAAATTTTTAATTACAGTTTCAATTTCATTACTTGTGATAGGTCTGTTTATATTTTCGAATTCTTCCTGGCTCAGTCTTGGAATATTGTACCTTTTCAAGAATTTCTCCATTTCTTCGTGGTTGTCCATTTTATTGTCATATTGTTTGTAGTAGTCTCTTATAATCCTTTGCATTTCTGCGGTGTCAGTTGCAATTTCTCCTTTTTCATTTGTAATACTATTGCTTGTATCCTCTCCCTTTTTTTCTTGGTGAATCTGGCTCAGGGTTTATCAATTTTGTTTATCTTCTCAGAGAACCAACTTTTAGTTTTATTGATCTTTGCTATTGTTTTCTTCATTCCTGTATCATTTATTTCTGCTCTGATCTTCATGATTCCTTTCCTTCTACTGACTTTGGGTTTTCTTTGTTCTTCTTTCTCTAGTTGCTTTAGGTATAGGGTTAGATTGTTTATTTGAGTTATGTTGATTCCTGAGGTGAGATTCAATTGCTATAAATTTCCCTCTTAGAACTGCTTTTGCTATGTCCCATAGCTTTTGGGTCATCATGTTTTCATTGTCATTTGTTTCTATGTATTTTTTAATTTCTAGTTTGATTTTTCCAGTGATCTCTTGGTTATTTAGAAGTGCACTGTTTAGCTTCCATGTATTTGTGTTTTTTACAGTTTTTTTTCCTGTAATTGATTTCCAATTTCATAGCCCTGGGGTCAGAAAAGATGCTTGATATGATTTCAATTTTCTTAAATTTTCCAAGACTGGATTTGTGATCCAAGATGTGATCTATCCTGGAGAATGTTCCATGTGCACTTGAGAAGAAAATGTATTCTGCCACTTTTGGGTGGAATGTCCTATAAATATCAATTAAATCTATCTGGTCTGTTGTGTCATTTAAAGCTTGTGTTTCCTTATGTATTTTCTGTCTGGATGGTCTGTCCATTGGTGTAAGTGGGGTGTTAAAGTCCCCTACTATTACTGTGTTACTGTCAATTTCCCCTTTCATGGTTGTTAGCATTTGCCTTATGCATTGAGGTGTTATGTTGGGTGCATAAACATTTATAATATCTTCTTCTTGGATTGATCCCTTGATCATTATGTAGTGTCTTTTTTATCTCTTGTAACAATCTTTATTTTAAAGTCTATTTCATCTGATACGAGTATTGCTACTCCAGCTTTCTTTTGATTTTTATTTGCATAGAATGTCTTTTTCCATCCCTTCACTTTCAGTCTGTATGTGCCCCTAGATCTGAAATGGGTCTCTTGTAGACAGCATATATATGGGTCTTGTTTTTGTATCCATTCAGCCAGTCTGTTTCTTTTGGTTGGGGCATTTAATCCATTTACATTCAAGGTTATTATCAATATGTATGTTCCTATTACCATTTTCTTAATATTTTTGTGTTTGTTTTTGTGGGTCATTTCCTTCTCTTGTGTTTCCCACCTAGAGAAGTTCCTTTAGCAATTGTTGTAAAGCTGGTTTGGTGGTGCTGAATTCTCTTAGGTTTTGCTTGTCTGAAAAGCTTTTGATTTCTCTGTCGAATCTGAATGAGATTCTTGCTGGGATTCTTGGTTGTAGCTTTTTCTCTTTCATCACTTTAAGTATATCCTGCCACTCCCTTCTGGCCTGCAGAGTTTCTCCTGAAAAATCAGCTGATAACCTTATGGGGATTCCTTTGTGTGTTATTTTTTGCTTTTCCCTTGCTGCTTTTAATATTTTTTCTTTGAATTTAATTTTTGTTAGTTTGATTAATATTTGTCTTGGTGTGTTTCTCCTAGGGTTTATTTATCCTGTAGGGGACTCTCTGCACTTCCTGGACTTAGGTGACTATTTTCCTTTCCCATATTAGGGAACTTTTCAACTATAATCTCTTCAAGTATTTTCTCAGACCCTTTCTTTTTCTCTTCTTCTTCTGGGAGCCATATAATTAGAATGTTGGTTCATTTAGTGTTGTCCCAGAGGTCTCTGAGATTGTCTTCAATTCTTTTCATTCTTTTTTCTTTCTCCTGCTCTTTGGCAGTTATTTCCACCATTCTGTTTTCCAGCTCACTTATTCTTTCTTCTGCCTCAGTTATTCTGTTATTGATTCCTTCTAGTGTATTTTTCATTTTAGTTATTGTGTTGTTTATCTGTTTGTTTGTTCTTTAGTTCTTCTAGATCTTTGTTAAACATTTCTTGTATTTTCTCAGTCCATGCCTCCATTCTATTTCCAAGATTCTGGATCATCTTTACTATCATTACTCTGAATTCTTTTTCAGGTAGATTGCCTAGTTCCTCTTCATTTATTTGGTCTTGTAGGTTTTTACCTTGCTCCTTCTTCTGTGACATATTTTTTTTGCCACCTCATCTTTTTTTATTTTTTAATTTTTTTGATGGGTGGGATTGTGTTTCTGTCTTACTGTTTGTTTGGCCTGAGGCTTCAAGCACTGGAGTTTGTAGACTGTTGGATACAGCTGGGTCTTGGTGCTGAGACGAGGATCTCCGGTAGACCTCACTCTCATGAGTATTCCCTAGAGTCTGAGGTTCTCTGTTAGTCCAGTGGTTTGGACTCAGAGCTCCCACTGCAGGACTTGCAGCCTGACCCCCAGCTCAATGATCCAAAGATCTTGCAAGCCACGTGGGATGGCAAAAAAAAAAAGAAAAAAAGGAGAATAACAAAGAGTAAAAAATAAAATTAGACTAGGAAACTAACAGATATGTTATAAAGAATATAAAAATAAAAATATATATGAAACAACAACTGGAAGGTGAAACAGAATGACAATAGTAAAAAAGAGGGAAAAAAAAGGTGGAAAAGGCCTTGGTTCTGGGGGTGGGGCTTAGACAGGGCTGGGCGTTTAGGTGGTGGGTGGGGCCTATGCTTAGGACCCACAGGGCTGGAAAAGGCCCTGGGGGGGTTAGGGGGTGGGCTCATCGCAACAGAATGAGCCCAGGCAGTGCCTCTGGTCTCAGAGGGCAGGGGACCCGGCTTGGGAGCCCAGCAGGCCTCTGGGCCAAGTGGGCGAGTCAAATGTCGTCCGCACCTTGGAAGGTCCTCCCATCTGCCTTTCCTGTTCTCCCCTGGCCACCCTCCTATGCCCCCAGGACCAGTGCAGCCCAGAGGGGGCCTCTGAGGGCACAGAACCTGGCCCGAGAGCCAGGCAGCCTTCCCGGGTGATTGGGCAGGGGAAATGCTAGGCACACTCCCCCTGATCCGAGCCCCAAGGGTCCCTACAGGCGTGGGAACCTCTCCCCCATCTCAGCCACCCTTCAGGGGTGCTGGTCCTGTCCCTCCACATCCTACCCGGTCACTTGGGGGTTTCTCCCATCTCCTTGGGTGCTGAGGTCCCCCACCAGCGTCCAGCAGGCACCCTGGTTGCGGAGAGACACGAACTCTGCATATTCACACACTGCCATCTTGACTCTGCCTCCCTCTTATGCTCTTTCTGGCAAGTGATTTCAAATCATTTTGGAGTCTTATACTATATAGAGTAGCCTGAAGTCAAACACTTGGAAGAAGAAAAAAAAAGCTTGCAAGAAATTTATCTCTGAACTCAAAGTCTGAAGGCATCTTAAAAATGTATTTTCCCTCCTTTGCACTTGATGAAAATTTAAGCCTTGTAAAAATTCTTTTGAAAATGAGATCATTGGCCATATTGTGGCACTGGTTAGATATCTCCTAGTATGTAATAATTTGACTGTACTTTATACTCTCATGATAAATTTACTTCTGTTCATCCTGGAATACTTTAGAAATAATTTAAAAAATAGGAATAATCAAAATCCAAGCACATTCTAATCACTCAATGACAAAAACCATGCATTGATGTATTTATTTCAAGTTATTTTTTATGTATATTTTTGTGGTGATCTTATTTACTTGTTTTATATATATATATATGATCCTATTAAATATATGATTTTGTAAAGGCATTTTATTTGCCTTGAAGATACAAACATCTTTATGACATCAAAAAGCACTTATTAAATCTTTATTGTACTTATGTGTACTACTAGGAATTAGAGAAAAATTAATCAATCATCAGAAATGAGTTTTCTAGAAGCACTAAAATATGCTTACAAATATATAGGATATTTACCATAAATTAATTAGTTACTACTCTCTTGTTAGAAATATTGGATACTTATTTTCCTACTGTGAATAACTGAATTATAAATATTTTAATCTACATATTTTATCTAAACTATTTTTTCAGGATTTAGGATTATTACACAGGAGGCATAATTATTTAGATAATTAATTGAAGGCCTCTTATATGACTAGTACCATTCTGATATATAATTTTCCTATGGTTCTGTTCTCAAGGAAATTACAATATAGTGTAAAAAAATCTGAGCTGTGATATGTAACAGATAAAAATATTATGTATGAATGAAAATCTAGAAAAAGTACAGAAACCAAAGGAAGAAAAGCACAGCCGTGAATGTCTGAAAAAAATTTTTTTTGCTGATTCTTCATTGTAGCATTTCAAGATCCCACCAAGAGACCTAAGATCTTAAGCAATGTAAAATTTTCCTGGTAGTACAGGAAAGAGACTAAACTAAGCATGTGGCAGTGAGACGTAAGCGAATGAACAGATTTAAGAGGTATTTAAGATGTAGAATCAAAATAAAATAATAAACAAACAAGACTGCTGTATGCCAAATAAGCAATGCAGGAAAAAAAGGGCAAATATCGAGAACAATGTAACCATTATCATTTACTGCAGTTTTAATGGGAGCTGTTTATGGGCAAACAAGAAAAGACATCAAAGAGGCCAGTTGGAAAATAGCAGTGGCTATTTTAAACCTTAAGAGTAGATAAGACCTTTCTGAGTGAGAGAAGAATAGTCTAGAACTGTGCTATCCCATGTAATACACTACCCATATAGTTATACGATAAAATTTAAAACAGATACTCAGTTGCACTAGTTGCAATTCAAGTGCTTAGTAGCCACACGTAGCTGGTGGCTACCATATTCATCACAGAAGGTACTATTGACAGCACTATTCTAGAAAACTATAGTTTATCACTGTTGAAGATCAGCCTGGAGTGGTCAGAGAGATGGCAGGATAAAATCATCAGAGTTTGGCACTATAAAATAAAGAGAAGAAATATATCTTTTCAATGATAATCATCCATCTACCTCAAACACGTAGAACAATAATTGCTCAACATATTTTGAGAGACCTAACTACCTTTTGGATATAGCTCAAAAGGTTTGAGACTTATGAATTGTTTGGATTTGCTAGCATATTTTAGAAGTATAACTATGTTAAGAAATGCTTTGAGGAAACAACTCTGTGGTAGCAGAAATAATCAATAAACTAAGGTTGAGACTGTAATTTGACAAAGTTTAGTTTTACCACATAGATGAGAATTATGCAGGCACAGGTTTCTCAATAGAGGGGAATACAGATTCAAAACAAAGTGTGACCTCACCTGGTAGTTCCACCCAATCTACTCCAGAAACAAAAAGTGTGTGAAGGTTTCAGAAGATATTATAGACAGGTTATTGAATCTCATGCTTAGACTATCATGCCTGTCACAGGTTTGACTCAGAATTGTGGCATATTTAGAGATATTTCAGCCCAGTGTTATTTCATAATAAAGTTATAAATAAACTGGGATACTACCTAAGAAGTCTTTTACATCCTAACCAATGAAAAGGCATCCTCTGTTTCTCAAGTTAGAATCTGCTAAGCATCTTCAATTGCCTTGTTTAATGGAAGATGCTTTGTTGAGTGCTTACTCTGTGAAAGGCACTGCTTTAAGTACTTGCATGAATTAGCTACTGAGCCTCAAAGAGACATCAGACCAAATGCTCAAGTCTCACAACTATTAAAGGGCAGGATCAGTATTGAACACAAGCATCTAGCTCCCTGAACACTTACTTTTATCTACGTTGCTATGTTTCTTTTCCAGTGCACCTGGGTGACAGAGCACCTTTTGTACATGTTGGCATATTCTTCTAGGGCTCATAGAGTTTCCACTATTTTGTGGGAAATTTTTGATTTACTGGCTCACTTTTCTGAGTCACTCTGAACAAGAAATAGTTTAAAAGAGTCTATTATTTGGGGATATGTTTCCATTGACAGGTACCAAAATAAAGCCTAAAACTCTGCTGGACCATCTTCTGAGAAAATCAATGATTCAAGATGTTCTAATGAAATTTATTAAAGATACTATTATTTCTACCTACCTAACAAGAGAAAATGAAGCCTACGTATTGATTTCTACTCCATGCAAACCATGGTGCTACACACATGAACTGCAGAACAGCTTCATGAGAGAGATTTATGAGCAAATTCTGCCAAGCAGTGTATCAGATCTCCCCAGCCACAGTAATTGTTCCACGAATGGCACATGGTTCAAGTTTGTCCAATGAGAATGAATCCTAGGAGTTTTGCAGAAAATATGAAAAAGAAATGTTCTTTACTGTACTCGAGCTTGGGAGAATGTAGAGCCAAAGCTGTTGAAATGTCAGGCACATGTGGCTCAAAATGAAGCAAATGTCAAAATTAAAGGACTTCCCATTTGTGTGAAATATCTGAGTCTTTAAATAAAGCTAGGCCTTAATCCAGCTTTATTCCTGGACTTTTGAGTTGTGGGTTAACATATTCTTCTCTATCTTAAACTTATTTTAATTGAGTTCCTTTTCACTAACAAAGTCTATAACCAACGCACATGGTCTCTAAATTCCTTAAGTCTTTGCTAGCATTACTGTTGTTGATCTTGCTTTTCTTGCTGCACTCTTGCACCTTTAAATGCTTCCAATTTGAGATGGTACTGGCTTTTTTCATGAACCTAAGCCTCTAAAACAAAGGCTCTGAGACTTTTGTAGAACTGGAATATGGATCCTCATCCTCTGTGGATGACATATTAGTTAGAATATGCACTTGAGTCTTGAGGTACAGACTGAACTATTTGTGAGCTTGAATGCTTAGATTTAAAGTCTAAGTTATTCGTGCAGCATTGGACATAGTCTTGGAGGGCCAGGGCTTTATAACTCCTCATTCCCTAGACTCTACCCTTATCACATATTGATGAAAGTATCTCAAATCCATGTGATTCTAAACATTACCAGTTATACACAAGGAGGTGGTGGCACATTGAAAACTTGGGATGTGAATTCAGTAGTAACGAGGGACAGAGATAGGAAAAATATATTATAGTTTTATAGTCTAGAAGTTGCAAATTTTTATCTAGTGCTTTGGGCCAGGGGTGAACTATGCACTGCTTTAAATTAGAAGCCCTCAATCACCCTTTTTTTTTTATACAGCTTTTTTTCTTTTTATACAGTAGGTAACTTTTTTTTTTAAAATTTTATTTATTTTTGGCTGTGTTGGGTCTTTGTTTCTGCATGAAGGCTTTCTCTAGTTGTGGCGAGCAGGGGCTACTCTTCGTTGTGGTGCATGGGCTTCTCATCACTGTGGCTTCTCTTGTTGCAGAGCATGGGTTCTAGGTGCGCAGGTTTCAATGGTGGTGGCTCGCTGGCTCCAGAGCACAGGCTCAGTAGCTGTGGCACATGGGCTTGGCTGCTCCATGGCATGTGGGATCTTCCCAGACCAGGGCTCGAACCCGTGTCCCCTGTATTGGCAGGCGGATTCTTAACCACTGCGCCACCAGGGAAGTCCCCTCAATCACCCTTTATACCAAAAAGCAGAAGCAGAAAAATATTCCTTTTACTTCCTTCTGAGTCATATAAATAGTTACTGTTGCACAACACAGAAGGCTAATTAACTAAGGGCTGTTGATATTAATTTGTCTTCTATCATAAGACCTAAAAGAAAGATTCAAGGAGAAAAATGGGTCATCAGGGAAGAGGAACGAGGAGATTTTCAGGCCCTGGATTTCAACACTAGCTCTGGATATATTGTCCCCTGCTCAAAATAATTAAAGAGAAAAAAGAGAAATGAATTATTAATGGATCTTGAAGTAGGATTGCTCCCCAGTTCATATCAAACTGAGAGGACATCAATGCTTTGGAAGAATGGACAGAGAAACATTATTTTAAGGCATCTGCTATTTGTTCTCAATAAAAAAAATTAGGAAAACATGAAACAAGAGATAAATACATCATGAAAAGGCTACTGATGAAAATGGAACTGGATGAGACAAAACACGATTGTATTAAAAAATAGAAATCTGATAGAAATTTAAAAATGCATTTTATGTAGATAAGAACAGAAATGACAATGAAGAAAATGTAATCAGTAATGTGAAAGATAATATTAAAAAGCTCTTCTAGAAAGCAGAAGAAAAAAAGATCAAAAAATTAGACTTAAGATGATTGATATGCAACAGAAAAACTTAAAAAAGCCATAACAAAAAGAGATGCTTAAAAAGTACCTGAGGGCTTCCCTGGTGGCGCAGTGGTTGACAGTCTGCCTGCCAGGGGACACGGGTTCGTGCCCCGGTCCGGGAAGATCCCACGTGCCACGGAGCAACTAGGCCCGTGAGCCATGGCCACTGAGCCTGCGCGTCCGGAGCCTGTGCTCTGCAACGGGAGAGGCCACAACAGTGAGAAGCCCGTGTACCGCAAAAAAAAAAAAAAAAAAGTACCTGAAACATAAAATGGAATGTACTTTTCTCAGCAAAGTAGGTTGGGGTGGCAGACATAATTTTTTTTTGAGGTTAAAAAAATAAAGGAAAGAAAAAACCTTGAATGCCCAGATTTCTACTGAAGAAAAAGAGAACTGTTATATCACTTACTGAGTTTTGAAGAAAATATTTGTGATCTAATAGTTTCCTGCCAACTTGTTCATTTCCAAAGACAATTGGAAAAAATAATCAGATATTTAAGACTCTGAGATTATAACCAAATTCTTGTTTTTTCTGAAAAAAGACACTTTCAAATCACCTGATATAAGCAATAAAATAAAATCAAGAACTCACAGTAGTGACTTTATAGCCGGTCATTCTATGTAAAAAATAAACATAAAGTTAATATTCAAAAAGTTTTAAATATGGTGCTATGCTCTAATGAAATCTTAAAATATGACTCCAATGAAATATATGCATAATTTGTATTTTAATTATTCCCTGGCCTTTCACAACACTGAGCTTTAATATCCCATTTTCACTCCCACATGATGCTTTCCTTTATGACTTATGATGCACCTTTTGATTTCCGTAGGAAATTTAAAATAAATTTTCTAAATTTGTGGATACATAATTGTAATAACAATATTGGAATCATGTAAGGCAAATACTTATTATTGAAATACAAATCAGTTGTTAATTTGACTTGGAATTGCTTAATGAAATTGAAATGTAACATAGAGGTCATTAGTAACTGGATAGACAGTTGCAAAAATTACATTGTTAAAATATGTCAAAGATTTAATGAAATAAGTAACTGATTTAAGGGTTCTGTTCTCATTGGTAGAACTGAGATCAGTCCTTTTAGATTATTTCATTAATCCATTAATCTATCTTCTACAGTGCATGTTACATAGTTAACTCTCTTTGTTCATTTTACTAGGGTGTCTACCAGGTAACCTGATAGTTATGATTTATTTTCATTAACTGCAACAAAACACTGTTAATTGCATTATATTCATTATCTTTTAGCATCAGTATTATATGCATAATTAGTTTATGATCATTTTTCTTGCATAATTAAATGAACTAAGAGTTCAGATTAATTTGAAGAGGCATCATGAATCCATGTAAAAAGAATGTTGCAGGAAAAAGCCTCATAATTATAAGACTTATAAGCCTGGGCCAATCACTTAACCTCTTAAACTAATGTCCTTTCCACCTGTAAAATAGGTTTATGGAGATAGCTCTCTTTAATTAATGGATTTTGTCAGTATTATATAATATGTATGAAATTGCTTTATGAACATAATATACTGCTATAATCATTGCACTGATATAAAATTTCAAAATGAGATTGCAGATCAAAGGCTAGTTCTGTAATTGTTGAAAAAAATTAGATGGTGAAACTCTCCTGCTGTCATTTGAGAAAGAAGAGATTGAATTTAGATATGTTGATATCCTTAAATATAGGTTAATAATGTATGGAGAATACATAGAAGAAATATGGACCGAATTTGTCTATAAAGAGCCAGATAACAATATTAAAGACTTGCCAGGACAAGAGACAAATTTGAGGTATTATGTAGGTACTTATTAACCATTTAAAATATTTTAAAAATATATTTTTAACTGGTGGACCACCCAAACCAAATGGGATTGGAAGTGGGGTGGGAGCAGATTTGGTCCACAGACCATAGTTTGCCAACCCCTGGCATAGAGCAAAATTTTCTACAATTTCAAAAGTTACCTCTCCAAACCTTCTTTTGAAAATCATGCCATTGAATCTTATATTTCCCTAAAAATGATTCTTCTGCATTTACTTGATTGGCATGTGAGAAAAAGTAGTTTTGCATAATGAATACATGTGGAAATAAGGGAGACTGTAATCTTTGTTCATTTTATAATCCAAGATTTAATGAAGAAAAAAATGTATCACAGAACATGAATTTCCCTTTGTGAAGACTTCCCAATTTAGAAGAGTCTAATTGAATAGTTGTATATGAGAAAGATTTTCACCTCTATAACTCTTTCCAAAAGTTATTATCTAAAAGAGGTAATGAGCATTTAATTCAACTGGAAAATAAATCTGGAACTGATAAGAAGATATTTGCCTATAAATAGTAATATTTTACCTTTCTGCAATGTGAAAAACAATTCTGCCACCATATTGTTAATAGTCAAGCATTTTTGTCACCCCTACATTCAGTGTGTTATGACCCATGCATCCAGAGTAATTAAGTCCATCAGAAACAATAACTGCTGCTGACATTCTCAAAAGGAAACTTAGATTGTAATTCTCTGGTGAACTGAACTGCTGAGTAGATTTTTAAGAGAGATTTTGATCTTGTCTTAAAATTGGAGTTTTATCTTGACAGGTACTTTTAAGATTGACCGAAATAGTCTTGTTTGGTATAAAATATCTCCCATGCAAACATATGGGGGTTTAAACATTTCTTGCGTTACTATCATTATGTGGGCAATATTGCTATTGGCTCTTGCCATGCTAAGTTTCCCTTTTAGCATAAATCTCCTAACTCAGAGCACCATACATAGGAAAGTGGTATGGGATAATTCCACCCTATAAGGATGGTAGTACTAGGGATGAGGAAATTGGCTCAAGGAATTACTCCTGTTACTTAGAGTGATGTGGCCTGAATTGAAAACCTCTGAAACATTAGGGCAGTAAGAGCTAATCAATATGACCTGTTTTTAAGTCCTTTAGACTATGAAATACATTGATTTTCTGTGGTCTAGGCACCATGTGAGACACTGTAAATTGCAAAGGTTGGGTATAACTCGTAAAAAATTAATTTTAAAAATGGTTATCACATCCCTGCTATGTTTCAGGCACTGTGCTGCATGTATAGCGTATTTCTGTGAATCAAACAGACACACATCTCTGAGTATAAGCTGACATTCCAAATGTGGCTCAGAAGGGGTAGCCTCATCACATGGCGATTAAGAGAACTTGGCATGCTTTTCCCTGTCTTTGACTATTCCAAGCTCTGTTTTCTGACTGACTTCTGACTACAATTCTCCTTCCCATCTTTATTTAATCTTTTCTTGGGTTTCCCTTGACTGCTAATGCCCTCCACGATATAATGACCCTAAAGTATTACCCCCTTCCATTCTAATTTTACTAGTCACCATAATTTCCTGGTACTGGTTAAAGAGATATTAATTCCATAGTATAAATGGAATTTTCTAAACTGTGTTGCTGTTATTATCTTCCTTTTAGAACTAAGCAAAGGAAAACAGATGGAAAATGTATCTTTGAATGGAAAGTATTATACAAAACAAACACAACGATCAGAATAACTGATCAGAGATGTGAACACACAGAAAATTTATATTTTTTATTAGTAAATATATCATCTCAAGAAAAGAAAAGAAGTTGAGCAAAAATAATCAGCTTCCCCATTACTCATGGATTGAGAAGCAAATGAGTCAGAGAGAATATCACTTTCTGTTAACAACATTGATCCTGATGAAACAATGAGAAGGAGATATTGCTGATGAGAAGAGTCAGTCCAGAGCATTAATTCCCAAATGATGCGATTGTGTTGATGTATATCTTGACTATCTGGATAAAGTGTGAAGAAGAAATTTTCTCCATGAAATATTAAATATGTGGTTCAGAAGCATTCATATTATTGTCCAAGATGATTCATCTTTTAATACTTTTGCCAGCCACAAAATACAGCAATGGAGAAAACTTAGATTGTGATTATCTTCCCATATGGGAGCAGGTACAGAATGGTTATAATAGTAAAAAAAAAAAATTAAAATTAAAAAGACCACTTTTTTCCCTGTAGATTATGGGGGAAAACGTCTAGGTTGATGTATGACTAGAAGCAGGATATACTGCTCAGAAAAATCTGAGCTTTGATGCTGCTTTTTCAGTGTTGGTGAAAACAGGAAAACTGAATTTGATTTAAAAATAAGTATAAGCAATATTGATAGAAAAGTCTTATGCAAGAAGTTCATATTTTTTAATGTAAACTAATCCAGAATTAAGATGAAATCCATTAAGTAAATGGTTTGTGCCATAATAGTCATTAAGGTTTTTAGAATTTTTTTTCTTCTTTCTTTTGTCTGTTCAGATTTAGAAAGTCCCCAACTTTCCCATCTCACCTTTGGTGAATTAAAGTTGATCCAAATACTTTGCCAATCCTCCCATTGAAAGATGACATCTATTTCCTCTCCACTTGAAACTGAAATTGCCCTGAGATTTGCTGAACAAGTAAATGGGGCAGGATTCCCACTCTTTAACTTTAGAGAGTGAGCTTTAAGAGGTTTACAGCTTAAGTTTTCACTGCATGAATAACTTATTCTTGAAACTAGCCACCATGGTGTGATGAAGCTCAAGCAGCCACACGGAGAGGACCACATTGAGGAGAACTGAGACACCCTCCCAACAGTCCCAACTGCACTCCAAACTTTCATCCTTCTTAGAGAGGCCAGTTTGGATCTCCCATCAAACCTTGCACCCCAGCCAAAACCAAGCGAAGCAGAAAAAAACACATTTGCTTCCCACAGAATTATAAAGAAATAATAAATTTTTGTTTCTTTAAGGAGATAAGTTGGGGAGAGGGAGTCATTATTTGATAGCTAGACCAGAAATTGGCACCTGGGCATAAGAAGACAGCATAACAAAAGCACTGACTTTGTGTGTGGGCCATAGTTGGAGGTCTGAGGAGCAGGAAAAATTTTGAAAAGGTAGTAAGGAGATTGCTATTAGAGGTTTGATAAAGTAGGAACTGAGTTATATACTGGCAGAAAAGAAAATAAGATTTAAAAATTACCTAGGGCTTCCCTGGCAGCACAGTGGCTGAGAGTCCGCCTGCCCATGCAGGGGACACGGGTTTGTGCCCCGGTCCAGGAAGATCCCACATGCCGCAGAGCGGCTGGGCCCGTGAGCCATGGCCACTGAGCCTGGGCGTCCGGAGCCTGTGCTCCACAGCGGGAGGAGCCACAACAGTGAGAGGCCCGCGTATCGCAAAAAAAAAAAAAAATTACCTAGTGAACTTTTGGATCTAAGAGAATTTCCAGACCAAACGTTGGAAGCTGTCATTTGGCTTATGTTAGCTGCCTATTGTAAAGCATGTTTAAAGAAGAATGATCTAAAGAAGGAATGCTAAGTTTCAGAATACTCTACAGAAAAATTTTCCATCCCAAGACTTATATGGTTGGAAAATAAGACTATTTTTATCCTCAGGTTTTCCATCTAGCAAAATATACTCAAAGTATGAAACTGCTTCAAGGAAAATATAAACACAGAGTGCAGCCAGTTAAAGAAATACTCAAGGTCAAAATGAAGTCAAGTGTGGGATATACAACCCTTCACAACAAATGCAGAAATATTTATTGTGGTGGTACATTCCAGAACCTCTTTATTATATTGATTAGCTTCTAAAGTTCTTAAGGGTATGTTTGTTTCACACACTCATTCATATAGACAAAAAAAAAATTCTGTGAATCTAAATGACATCGTCTCACAGCTCCTAATTCTTAGGCTAAAGCAGAGAAATGCTTAATCCACAGAGATTTGTGCATGTGATATTTCTGTAATTGAGTGGATTTAAAAGTTGATACATAGGAAGCCTACACAGTTTTTAGAGGAACTGTAACATCTTCAGTAGAGAAAGACAGTAGTGAAAAGTGAAAACAGGTCTTCTGGCTTCAAATTTTAATGGGCAAGACACAGACTGACAAACACAGAACATTTTCTATCTAAAAGAAGAGTGAGTCAGAAGGAAGAACCAAGAACCCAGAGGGTAGAGCCAAGAGTCACAGATAGTCATTGCTGCGGAGATGAATCAATACCTAATCAGGAAACATTTTCTGCCTCTGGTTAATTGTCGTTCGGTTGGGGAGAAAAATTATTATGTACCAGTGTCATCTTTGTAGCTCCTAGTCTTTTCCATTTTTGAATAGGCGTTTATAATGTGGTTATCCTGTGCCTGTTTCACTACTGTGTTTGACGTGTGGGGAAAAGATACAAGGCCTTTAAATTCACAGGTTGCTAGATCCACGGAAACACACACAAACAGCCTCATTTGCACCTGTACATGATTTAGGTGATAAGATCCATGAACTCAGGCCTCATCCTAGAGCCTTAATGAATCAGTATTTGGAAGGATCTTGGAAAGGAATAAAAGTATTTTGCATGTGAGTGAAATATAAATAATTAGTCCCTGAGAGTAGACTCTGGTAAAATAAAGATGGTTACATATTCTTTGCCACTCTTCCCACAGAGCTGTGGTATCTACTTTTCCTCCTGTTTAAACTGAGCTGCCCCTGTGACTCATTTTGACTCACAGAATGAAGAAGCAATGTTGTTTAACTTTCAAGGCTAGGCATTATGATGTCCACAAATCTACATTCAGCACTCAGAATACTTCTCTGAAATCATCCAGGATGCCCTGAGGAACTACACACAGCTACATGGAGAGACCTAGTTCCTGGGCAGCACACTGCACCACACTGCCAGGCATGCAAGTCATGACATCCCTCTCTGTGTGTAAGACAAAGTAAAGCAGAAGAGCCAAGAGGTCAACTCACTGGATCATAAAATTTATTCTTATTTTGAATGCCTACGTTTTGAAGTGGTTTGTTACAAAGTGATAGATAACTGAAATAAGGACCAAGATAATTTGCATTAAAATACGATGGAATTTAAGGAATTTACATTTAAATAATGACATCCAAAATATGCTTCATTTCCTCTTGCTCTCAGGAACCATGATTATTTCTGATAATTTTGACTAAATGAAATCAGTAAATTAATATAAACTTACAGGGTTGTGTGTGCGTGTGTGTGTGTGCATGTGTATGTGTGTGTGTGCGTACATGCATGCCTCATGCACAGGTGTGTGTGTCTTCTCTTTCTGCTGATTCACAAGCTTTATTTATTTAATATGTGTTCATATCAGTATGTCCACATATGAGTGTTGGAGATTATTAGAATAAACTACAAGTGATTCCCCAGGGATAATATTCCTCCTCTAATCTCTTGTATCTTTTTCCTAACTATCTCTTCTAGGGAAACATGTTTTCATCCTGTTTTCCCAATCATGGCTCTCTTAATTTGTCCCAGCATACTTCAGATAATGTCTCCTCTTCTATCCTTTTTCTCTATGAAAGTGATACACGATATTACTTTCCATGTACTTAAACTTTATAAAGTGTATTATATTAAGTAAATTCTTTGGCAATTGCTTTTTTGCTCAATATTGTATTTGTGAGATTCATCTACAAATAATGATAACTGTTTCTTTCACTTTCAAAGCGGTGAAAATGATATGCGTTATTTATCAGTTCTCTACTTGAAAGAATAAAGATTATTTTCAAATTGTTCTATTATAAACAATGTGAAGATTCCTACTGTTTATTCCTCCTAGTGCTCATATGGGAAAGCTTTTCTTGTGTCTATTCAGAGAACTAGAATCCCAGGCTTTAATTTTTGCACATTTTCAATTAATAGATAATGCCAGATTGTTCTCTGAAGTTTCTGTACCTATTCACACTTTCAACAGAAAGATATGAGTGTTCTTTGTTCTGCGTATCTTCATCAAACAGTGGTATTGTCAGATTTTAGAGTTTTTGTCCATCTGGTGTCTAGGAAATGTGTCTTACTGTTTTATTATATTTCCTTGATACACGCACATGCATTTGTTTGTATTTTAATATATATAGGGTACATTTTCATGTGTGTATGTGTGTGTCTTTGTATGTGTATACGGTAAAATAAAAGCAAAAGAACTGGACTAAAAAGCATGAAGTTCAAGTGAGTGTTTACCTGTGATGGAGATGGAGGAGTATGACACTGGAAATAGGGTGTTTGGAGGACTTATACATATATGGGTAATATTTTGTGTTTCTATTTAAGTAGATATCTAAGGGCATACAGTAGCATTACGTTATTAATACAAAGTGTTACATCAATTTTATACTTTTTAATAGTCTGAAATACTTAAAATTTTACTTTTATAAAAACAATATATGCATGATCACTATGGCAGACACACTTGGCCACTCTTGCCTAGGTCTCACCACAGAAATTTCCAAGAGTCAGATCATTTCTTTTCCAGGCTCTCTTGCTGCCATAGAGGGTCACATAGCCATGATGTGGCACTATAGGCATAAGAAGTCTTCTGGGAGATTCTAGAAGATAGTTTCTTTGCTAATGAAATAAATGAGCCATGGAGATAGGTTTATTGTCATGTGGCTGGCTTTCCTACTTCCTAGCTGTGAATATAGTTGTGATACTTAGAGACGTAAGAGCCATCTTCCTATCAAAGGAAAAAACTCAACATTGTGAGAATTCTAGAGATGAAGAAAAGTTTGCAGTAATATATTGAACAACCCCTGGATCATCAATCTTTGATCTTTTGTTTTCTTATTGATTACAAAATCATAATTATTTTGAGTTTCTGTTCTTATAGTTGAATGCTTTTTAATTTATGAACCATTAAAAAACTTGGAATAGTTAGAATATTACAAAGAAAATAAATATTAAATATAATCTTACAACATAGCTCTATATACAGCTTGCCAATATAGGTTATTTCTCTTAGGTTTACCTTAGTTGCTCTGACCTCTCTCCCACTTTTTCTTTTCTTAGAAGATCTTATGTGGAGTCCTCTCTCTACAGGGAATTTAAATCACCCATACCAAAAGCAGCGTCATACGTTATGCAGTCAAATGCTCTACCACTGAGCATACCCCCCAGAAGCAGCATTATACATTATGATGCTTATGTGAAAACTGGCTCAGACTTGTTTAGGAAGCCTAAGAGATTTATTAACAACCTTCTACATGTGGGCACACACAGTTACACATAAATGTCACAAACCATTAACTGAGCATTTCTAAGTTAACCTGTATTGGATTTAATTTCTGATAAGTTTCTTTCCACAGGCATATGTTGCTATTCTGGTGTCAGTAGATTCCCTCACTAGCTGACATACAACAAACCTCTCCTCCTATAGCACCCCCCTTTACTCTTCCAGCCAAATACACCTACACCTATTAATCCCTCAACATTTCTTATCTGAGGTCTACCCAGCCACCAGATTTTTGGTATCAGTCCCAAGTTTTAATCAATTTGAAGAATACTCTTAAAAATTTTTTTACATGTTCTTTTTTGGTCATTAACCGCAATGCACAATCTAACAGCTTAAGAGAAGTGTCAACATACTATCATAATTGTATTGCAACACAGACATTGATATATTGTTCAGTCAGCTCTACTGACCTCCTTGTGACCAGTCATGATCTGAATGAGCTATAATTCATGCAGGAGCAATTCCATGACACCTTCTAGCATACGAAGACCTCCTTTTATTCTACTTGTGCCCACCGGGATTTCTTTTTTAAGTACTACTTCCAACTCTGGGTTATGCGCTGCAATATTACTTGTCAATTTACTGCTCATTTTTCAATGCCCCTGAACATGTAAATGTTTCCTGTCTGTCAAACTCAGGGAAACACTGTCCTCTTTCATCAGAAGAGAGTTTTGAATATGGCCTGAGAGGCGATCTATAGACTTGGCTGTGGGTGTTCCATAAAATACATCTTCTCCTTAAATCTTATTACTTCAGGAGAATTTATTCTAGATTCAACTTCCTAAATCCATTTATTTTATTACTTTTTTCCCTCTACACACTTTAAATTCCAGATTTTAACCATTATCATTATTATTATTTTGATAAGGCTGATGGTTGTTCACTTAGATAGGTATCATATAGTTCCTAATTTCAGGTGTGTCCTTTTCTAGACTTTTTTATACCCAGTTGTCATGAATTATCACTGACATTTCCCCATGCATATTCCAGCTTCTGAACTCTCAGGCTGGACTGAACTGATTTTCTTGATCACTCAGATATGATATAATATTTTTAGCCATTTATAGTTTGGTCATTCTCACATTTTCATTATTTGATTGGTAGAATTCATAAGAGAAACAGAAAACACTCTAGCTATTTTAATAGGGGGACTTAAGAACTGAAAGAATTATTTGAAAGACTGGAAGATTCAGTTCTAATACAGACCTCTTTGAGTGGTCACTTCACAACTGATCCGCTAGGGGAACAACTTGCTTCCAAGCTCTACTGGAACTAAGTCAACATCAAGAAGCCATAGTGCAACTACCTCTCATACTCATAAGGGTAGAGAATGGACATCCAAAGCCACTGGCCACATTAAAATGCTGGAACAGTTGCAACTGCTTCTTGACACAAGGGACTGGAGAATGGACATGACATTGGAATGCTTCCACAGGAAATTTTCATCTAAGAAAAGCTAAAATAGAGGATGAAACCCCACTTGCACCTTCCAAATATCTCAAGACTGCATCTAATTCATATTTGAATTAGATGGACTTAATTCTTATTTGAAACTCTGGTTAGTGAGGAAATTATAATGTTCAATAATAATTCAAAATTGCAGGATGGATGAAACATATGAGACACCCAAACAAAAGTATTTCCACAGATATTTATGCTTAGTGTGTTTTTTAAAAATAATAAATAGTATATAGCAGCTCTAAAAGTATCATTTTTTTAATAGGACTATTGCCAGACACTTCTGATTGTCATTTACATCAGACTTCCCTAAAAGTATGCTTTTGGTTTCAAAAAAGAGTAAGCTGGTTGCCAGAGTCACCAATGAGCTCAAATTTGGATGGAATAAGTATAAGTAACAACTGTGTATGTAGGGTGTTGAAAGAATGTACTGAATAAAATTAAAATGAATGGTGAAATTTGAAGCTATTAGCTGATTTTTAATATTGCCATCATTATCTTATTTTTCTCAAGTTGTCAGTGGAATTCATCATTTCAGGAGATATTTATTTACACAGTCGTAGGGAGACAAAATTTTTTTGTATATGACATAAAACATACAACTGAGTTTCTAAATAGATTTTGAATCCCACAGAAGAGATAACCTTGAAACTCGAGGTATTATTGATTTGCAAGATAGTAGTCATTTCATTATACCCGTATTACATATTATTTCCAGAAATATTTAAGTGGTTCTCTGAAAATAGTGGTAAAATAACATGTACACAATGGCCTTAGACAATTTCAAACCTAACTTACCATCAGTGAGTTTTTAAGTCATTAAGCAAAATGACTGTCATTTTAATTATTGCAAAGTTATAGCTAAAGAAAAGTGATCAAGATAATAAAAGCATTTTCAAGTATGTTTTATTCATCCTTAATCAAAATGTTTTATTGTTTGAAATATTAGGTCTGTTATTTGTAAAATAAACAAATTATCTAATCTGGATTTAATTACATATTGCTTTCTTATATACTGCTTCATTTCTTATCTTGCTATGGGTAATAAATTTATACACACATTCTTACAATTATAACCAATGCAAAAAAATAGAAAATGAGAAGAAAAAATGCTAGTGACTATAGACTTGTACTAGTGATTGAAAAGTTATGACTCATAATGACTTGGAAAATTCATGAGTGTAATTTAATCAAACGTTATTGATGACATAACTGTGTGCTCAGTTAACTTCCAAAATACGCATAAAAATCTGTTTGCTTTGGACACTTGTGATTTGTTATCTTAACCAACACATGATTCTGACTCAACTTTTCTGTCATGAGAAAAAAAAAATGGAGGTCTCACCAATGATCAATTCAAAATAATCGCAATTACTTTTATAAAATGTTCAACAATATTGATGTAATTTCCAAAACCTAAGTGTAATTACCTTTGTCTTTCAGGTTTATGGTATATTCATTTTGGATATTGCTCTCAGTTCTCAAAAATTAGAGCCTTTAAATGCTAATTTAATAAATTTCTTAGCTCATTATATACATTGTTCCATATTGTTAAATATGGATAAATAAATTTGGTTTTCTTTTGTACACTCAGTAGTGGACTTATGTTATTAGCTGCTTGTTCACCTGTGGTTTTGAGGGTATAGGTAGAAGAGTGAACTTATCTCCCTATTCTGAGACTCAGTTGTAAGAGTTTACGACAAATAACACGAGATTCCTATTATTACATTTCTTAAGGACGAATTCAATCAACTTTCTCAACTAGAAACTGTGTAACAAATCTCACTAGGGTTATCAGTAGAGCCAGAGTGGCTAGTTCAGAGAAAAGGCATCAGCCACAAACCGTGCCCAGAAATGCTCTCCCCAGCCCACTCACACGCCAGTGTGAATTCAGAGAACAGATTACACCTCTGGGATCTTATAAGGTAATTCATTTATGATGGGATTTACCTCAGAATTCACATGTCCTTTGCCATGTTTTTACCTTTTTTTTTCACCTTGAAAATGTTCAAACATTTTGAATCTAAAAAGAAAAGTCTTTTGTTTGCCTTTTAAAAATTATAACTAGGGAGTTTAGCGACCATTGGTAACTGCAAATAGAAGTGAAGGGGCTAGCAATACATCTCATCACCGACCAAACAGGATGCAATCTCCAGAAGCTTCCTTGAAAAGCTCCCCATTCCAAAAAATGAATTTAAGTACACTCTTCCCTACATAACATGGGTGAATAACTAAAAGATTCTATGTTGATGGGTTTGCCCAGAGTAATATGCTATCTATACTTCCTGATTCCAAACTAATTCGGGAAGTTTAAAATAGAAATTCCCATACATATAACAGATTCTCTATATATCATATCATATCATATTGTATATATGGTATATATATATATATGGTATATGTTTTGTATTTTTAATATTATAAATGTATTTGTGTGTATACCTACATCTAGCTATACTACATATCTATACCTATATATACAGATTTATCTCATTTAGAATGTTGAATTTAACTTGCATATAAACACCAACAGCATTGCTGTAATTCAGGAGTCAGGACATTTCTAATTCTCAAAATAAATGTAAGCTCACTATTATTCAACATAGTTTCGGAAGTCCTAGCCACGGCAATCAGAGAAGGAAAAGAAATAAAAGGAATACAAATTGGAAAATAAGAAGTAAAACTGTCACTGTTTGCAGATGACATGATACTACACATAGAGAATCCTAAAAATGCTACCTGAAAACTACTGGAGCTAATCAATGAATTTGGTAAAGCTGCAGGATACAAAATTAATGCACAGAAATCTCAGGCATTCCTACACACTAATAATGAAAGATCAGAAAGAGAAATTAAGGAAACATCTCATTCACCATTGCAACAAAAAGAATAAAATACCTCGGAATAAACCTACTTAAGGAGGTTATACTGAGAAAACTATAAGACACTGATGAAAGAAATTAAAGATGACACAAACAGATGAAGAGATATACCATTTTCTTAGACTGGGAGAATTAATATTGTGAAAATGACTATACTACCCAAAACAATCTATAGATTCAATGCAATCCCTATCAAATTACCAATGGCATTTTTTATAGAACTAGAACAAAAAATCTTAAAATTTGTATGGAGACACAAAAGACCTCGAATAGCCAAAGTGATCTTGAGGGAAAAAAAAGGAGCTGGAGGAATCAGACTCCATGACTTCAGACTATATTACAAAGCTACAGTAATCAAGAGAGTATGGTACTGGCACAAAGACAGAAATATAGATCAATGGAACAAGATGGAAAGCCCAGAGATAAGCCCACACACCTATGGTCAACTAATCTATGACAAAGGAGGCAAGGAAATACAATGGAGAAAAGACAGTCTCTTTAATAAGTGGTGCTGGGAAAACTGGACAGCTACATGTAAAAGAATGAAATTAGAACACTCCCTAACACCATACACAAAAATAAACTCAAAACGGATTAGAGTTTCAAAAAATGGGCAGAAGATCTAAACAGACATCTCTTCAAAGAAGACATACAGATGGCCAAGGGACACATAAAAAGATGCTCAACATCACTAATTATTAGAGAAATAAAATCAAAACTACAATGAGGTATAACCTCACACCAGTTAGAATGGGCATCATCAGAAAATTCTATAAACAACAAATGCCGGAGAGGGTGTGGAGAAAAGGGAATCCTCTTGCACTGTTGGTGGGAATGTAAATTGATACAGCCACTGTGAAGAACAGTATGGAGGTTCCTTAAAAAACTAAAAATAGAATTACCATATGATCCAGCAATCCCACTACTAGGCATATACCCAGAGAAAACCATAATTCAAAAAGACACATGCACCCCAATGTTCACTGCAGCACTATTTACAATAGCCAGGTCATGGAAGCAACCTAAATGCCCATCGACAGACAAATGGATAAAGAAAATTTGGTACACATATACAATGGAATATTACTCAGCCATAAAAAGGAATGAAATTGGGTCATTTGTAGAGATGTGGATGGACCTAGAGACTGTCATATAGAGTGAAGTAAGTCAGAAAGAAGAAAACAAATACCGTATATTAATGCATATATGTGGAACCTAGAAAAATGGTACAGGTGAACTGGTTGCAAGGCAGAAATAGAGACAGAGATGTGGAGAACAAATGTATAGACACCAAGGGGAAAGTGGGGGGTGGTAGTGGTGGTGGGATGAATTGGGAGATTGGGATTGACATGTATACACTAATATGTATAAAATGATAACTAATAAGAACTTTCTGTATAATAAATTAAATTAAAAATATAAAAATAAATGTAAGCTTTATTTCCTTGAGGAAACTGTGAGAAGATAATAGCAGAAAGCTAGATGCAAACTGCTACTGATTACTAAGAGACATCCAAATTAGCTATAACATAATTTCTTACTGACAACTACATCAGTATGGAAGACTTTAGACATCTGTGGACAGGGGATATTTCTGTATGAATATTGCTGAAAGATTCAAAAAAAGTTTATTCTTTATTCCTTTTTAGCACTTCCCTCCCACATGAACAAAATGATCTATGTTAATTATATTGAATAAAAGTTTTTTAAAAGTCAACAACTGAGAAATATCTTACTAAAATTATTTTAGGTTATGCTAAAGAAAAAAGTCCTGTTAGCTGCCAGGTAGAGTATGTCACTACATTTTGGAACAGGAAAAACAGACAAGTTCGAGACAACTCCCCAAAGGGCCACTAAACTTGGTGAAAATACATACAGAACTTGTCAAGTCATCAAGCAACAAATTCCACACTCCATATTTCTCAACCACTGGACCAGACTGACAAGCCGTGACCCAACCTGGGATGAGGAAGTCCAGCCAGGTATCTCTTCTCCCATAAGCTTTCTGCCCCAACTCTTGCTGGATAAGTGACTCCTGCCCAAACTGCAACCTCTGCACTGGGATAGGCTTGGTACCTGGATTAGAGATGGGAGACAGGTTTGATCCTGCAAAGTCACCCACTGAATAAAGACATGGACAGCTGCTGCCATGTCTCTCCCTGAGATAACATGGGGCATACTTGCTTAACCCCAACCATCTCCACACAAGGCCTCTGCTAGGGATGGGTGAGCTGTAGTAACTAGACAGAAGTGGGGAGGGGGAAACTGGGGAAGGACTCAGGTGTCAGAGGCAGAGGCACCAATGGTACAGAATACATCTCATGGAGACAAGGAGGTGGTGAGAGGGAGACCATTTGTTAGCCATGTTCCAAGATAAGCTTATTAAGAATTCCAAGACAGCAGAGCATTAATCTCTAAAAGCAAGTTCCCTCTGTGCAAGTGGTCTTATGTAATAGCACTGGTCCTAAACCCATGAAGCTGGCTCTGTTTTTAGTGAAAATTTAGAAACTAACACCTTAATATAGTGGATTGGGACCCACTTGTTATTCCTGTGATGTGACCATTCTGTGTTATCGATGGGTTTTTAATTTTAGTTCCATTAATTTAGCTCCTCTAAATCAAACTCCAAACTCTGTCTCCCCTTCTGTGGGTAGCAGCTGAAATAAATGGTCAGCTCCCTGAGACTTCCAGATGTTGCTTTACATTGGGCTCCTTAAGTCCCGCCTGCAACTTGTATAATCTCATGGTCATACAGGAAATTAAAGAGCACTTATAGAAGAATTTGGAAGTTCTTTCCAGTGTAACCTTCCCAGTTTGAATTTCCAGAGTATGCCAGTCATCTTGGACTCTAAATTTTGCCTCCTTAGCACTATAAATTAGTGACTTTCTGCTTCACTTCCAACTGCCTCATGATTTGAGCACTCTAGTAAGTGTGGTGTGTTACTTTATTTTTGAGAGGTAAATTGATTTGCAGTTTAAAAAATTAATTTGATCAGGATATAGTGCCTTTAAAGAGTTGGGCTGTTTTTTCTTGGTTTAGCTTACAATATTTTGTATCTGTGGGAAGGTTAGTTCAATATAAATTAATCCACTTTTAACAGAACTGAGACTTCATTTGATACTTTAGCCAATGAAACTCAACAGGTAATCTTCTTGGGGGGGGCGTCTTAAATGTCCATGGTTTTCCATAAAAAAGGACAGATAATACTGGTGATGACCTTTCCATTTTTCTTTATCCCTAAATCTTAGACAATATTCCTAGAGCTGGGGTGGTTATTTCATGCCCAAAGAGCTATAAGCATGAGTTCAAAAAAGCCAACATACTAAAGATGGCAGGAAAGAATGATAAAAATACCTTAGGTTTTTCAGAGCTTTTTTGACACTCTAGCCCTTAAGAGCTTAATGCCAGACTTATGAGATGATAAAAATATATTGGTATGTTTTGAGTCACAATTTTTTGCTTTTGTGTCACTTGTAGATACACTATCCTTGATGGATCCAACTATTCTCTGAAAGACTGTCACAGGATGCCAAACACTCAGAAGGATTAGAATAATTTGTTGATAATTACATTTTAAATGGCTACTGTCTTATATTTCTTGATAATGCTCCTTTTTTCCTCTGCTTCAATTCCACTACTGCTGTAATCACATATTCTAGATGTCTATGTTGTTATCAAGTTATGGTACTGAAGTCAGAATCTAATTGCTCTTCTGGAGTTTCTTTTGCATATATATATATATATATATATATATACACACAAGAAAATGATAGGAGATATATATAAATCTTATCATTTTTGTTTCTTTGGAGAACCTAGATAGATAGATAGATAGATAGACAGATAGATAGATAGATTTAAGAAATTGGTTCACATGATTGTGGGAGCTGGCAAGTTTGAAATCTGTAGGACAGGATGGTAGGCTGGAAATTCTTACAAGAGTTAATGCTGTAGTCATGAGTGTGAGGTCCATCTGAAGGCAGAATTCCTTCCTCTTCAAGAGACATTGTGCTTGTCTTTTAAGGACTTCAACTTACTGGGTGAGGCCCACCCACATTATAGAAGGTAATCTGATTTATTCAAAATCTACTAATTTAAATGTTAATCACATCTAAAAATTATCTTCACAGCAACATCTAGACTGTTGTTAGACTAAACAGCTGGGCACCATGGGTTTTTAATTTTAGTTCCATTAATTCAACTCCTCTAAATCAAACTCCAAACTCTGTCTCGCCTTCTGTGGGTAGCAGCTGAAATAAATGGTCAGCTCCCTGAGTCTTCACCATGGACTAGCCAACTTGCTGAGTTCTAAATAAAGTTAAATGTGTGTGTCTGTGTATATTTTGGTAAATCTATAGAGTTTACTGATTTCACAAGTATAATACAATATCACAAATGATTACAAGCCAGGCTAGTCTTGATCTTCACTTAATATCTTGTTATTTTCATATATGAACAATAACTGGATATGGCACATAATGCATTTAAGAGTATTACTTTTATGTGGTAACTTGGCTGAGCCATGGTACCCAGATGTGGTCAAATACTGTTATGGATGTTTCTGTAGAGTATTTTTAGATGATATTAACAGTTAAATCAGTGGGCTTTCAGTAAAGCAGATTGCCCTTCATAGTGTGAGAGGGCTTTATACAACCAATTGAAGGCCAGAATAGAATAAATAATGACATTCCTGGAGCAAGAAAGAATTCTGTCAGCAAAGGAACTTTGGACTTGAACTGTAGCATGACTCTTCCCTGGTCTCCAACTGGCTCACAGATTTTGGACATGCTGGGTTCCATAACTGAATGAGTCAATCCCTTAAAATAAATCTCCATATGTATCTCCTATTGGTTCTTTTTCTCTGGAGAACCCGGACTAATACAGTATTTCTTCAATCACAGAGTTATTGATGCATTAATATCTGTCATGTGAGTAGTTAGAAAACAGAAAACATACTCATGTAGATTAAAAGTTGTTCATGTTTTCATTATTATGGTTATTAGTTTATATCATTACACATAATTCATTGAATTTCAAAAGAAAACTTGCTCTTTATGGTTAAAACTTCTTTCTTTTTCTTTTAAAAATGTGCTTAGTTCCTTTGATATAAAAAATTTTTTTTAATTTTGTCATTTCATTCAATTGTTATCTTCTTTCATTGTATTTTTGTTTGTTGCTTCAATTTGACTTCTTATTTTTGCATTGGAAGCATTACTCTCCCTTTTACAATCAGAAATTTTTTTTTTCTCAAGTTCATCATTATTTTTTCTCGAACTCAGTACTGCCTTTAAATTCTGGGAAGAAGAGACTCTTCCCTAGGTTCCAACATTTAAAAGGTCATGCATCAGACAAATATTGTTCAGGCCCAGAAGAATGCTTCTCCAACATCCCTTAGAGAAGGCAAATGAGGAGTAATACCTTGAAGGCTTCTGTGATGTGCTGCTGTCAATATCAGAACAGACACTGCCTGGAAGAGTGTTATGTATTTGAGCAGTAGAAGGATTTAGATAAACACATGACAATCTATTAAAATGACAAATTTTTACTTCCAGATGACAGGAATGCAATAAACCTCACATAACATAGAATTTTCTCTGTATTTCTCATCATTTACTTTATTACTCCCTTCCATGTTTTAATACTTGGTTTTGGAGGTGTTATTAATACTAATATTTCACAACAGTTCCAAATCTTGCATAAAAAAAACTGATGACTCTAAGTGAAGGGCATGTGTGTAATAATTGCACTATCTTTCACATTTTTGTAATTTTTAAATTTTTCACAGGAAAAAAAAGAAAGTGCTGAATATTATATCTGGCATGCTCCTTTTTTTGTAAGAAAGGTATCTAAGAACGTATGTTTGTATTTTCTTGTATTTGCATAAAAAGTGGAAGTGTACAAAATAATTAAAGACAATATTGATGGAGGTGTGAGAAATAGGTGAGAAGGGGTGAAGCAAGAAGGAGACTTCTTTTTGGAAACTTTAATATATTTTAAAATTTTGAAAACAAATGAATATATCAATATATTTCTTATTAAATTATTGAATTAAAAATAATAAGATTATCAAGTGACCAACTGCCTTGAAGTAGCCTGGCACACCTCTATGGCCTTAGGGGAGTGAGAAAAAAGGAAACAGTTTGCATGATTTTGGGATTAGCTAGTCATTGGTGTATTCCATATTACTGTAGGCTAAATTTAATTGGCTTACATTTACATGTTTCTCATTTTAAACAATAGCTATGCAGTTATCTATCTGGTTGACCTTTGGTTAGTTGCTTCACTTTTCTGATCCTCAATGTCTTCACTCATAATATATAGAAGTAACTAGCTAGTAAGGTGTCTCAACAAAAATGAGGTGATGAAAGTAAAATATTTAGAATGGTGCCTATTATTTATTCAGTGTTGCATCCAATGAAGAGTGACTGTTACCATCATCACTATCATTTTATTTGATTTAAAGGGAATATACTGCAATTCACCAAACATTTGTGAGAAGAGTTATTTAAATATCAAATCTTCCCTAGAGGACCCTATATCTCTTTTGGACATATGAAGTACATTTTGGTGCAAAGAAAGAAAGTAGCCATGGGAATTTTTCAGGAGGCCATTGCATCTGTCTAGTGAATTAATTAAGATCCAGACTGTCAAGAATTCACATGGCAATCAAAAAGTAGACAAACAAAAAGGACTTTTAAAAGATATATAATGAATATGTGTGTATGGAGTGGAGAAAGACAAACTAAAAACTTGCAATCAGGTGTAGGAAGACACAGAATAATGAGAAGAGTAGTAGCAGAAGTAGCACCTTATCATTGTTTTATTGTCAGCATGTCTATGAATTATTAATTATACTTAGGATAGTCTCCTGTTGCTGCTGTAACAAACTGCTTGACGGCTAAAAACAATACAGATTTACCATTTTACAGTTCTGGGTGTTAGAAGTCCTAAATGGGTCTCACTGGGCTCAAATCAAAATGATGGCAGAGCTGAGTTCCTTCCGGAGGCCCTAAGGGAGAATCTATTTTCTTGTCTTTTCCAGTCTTTAGAGGCTGTACACATCCTTGGCTTATGACCCCTTCTGTAGTCAAAGAAAGTCACAGAAAGTCGGGGGTCTCTTTCATTTAGTATCTCTGGGACACTGATCCTACTTCCTCCCTATTTGACATATAAGAACTCTTGTGATTATGTTGGGTCCACCCAGATAATTGAGGATAATCTCCTTATTTTAAGTTCTGCTGATGAGCAACCTCACTTTCATTTCCAACCTTAATTCCCTTTGCCATGTAGCATAACACATTCACAGATTCCAAGATTAAGATGTGGATATCTTTGGAGGCCATTATGCTTCCTAAAAGAGACATGTTATATATGAAGCTATTATATCAAGCATATCATTAGTTAAGAGTCTCATGGTGAAAATGACAGCTAGAATGGAGAAAGGAAAAAATAATATGGGCAGGGAATGAAGGATGAAAGTGGTAAGTATTAGAGCACCCAAACCTCTCTAATAAGCCTTGATGATTTATATGAAAAAAAGAGATGAAAGCATCAATCGACTATTTCAAGGACCGATATATTCAGTAATTTTCATAGAAGTAGAATGTGAAACTTTGTAGAGACTTCAAAAAGATAAAAATAAAACATTGCAGTCTCATTTCTAAAAATATACCTAAGACATAGCAATTACACCAATAAATAGAATAACCTATAATTGAAGAATAAGGCATTTCAAATTTATCAGTTCTGTAAAACTTTGAAAACATTTTTCAAAATGATTCTGTAGAATAAGTTCAAATAATTTCAAACTATATAATGACAGGCACTTAATTTTAGGGTGCTTCATGGAACTATGTCAGAACGTTAACAATTCTCTTTCTGTATTTACTAATCATTATTTATCTATTTTAAATTCTAGCTCTATAAAGAGCATAATTTCAAGTACCAAGGTTTAGAACTCTGGGATGGGAAATGTATATGTTTACTTTTTGTACTATGTGTTTTAATGGCATTAATTTAAGCTTTAATTATGCATGAAATTATATTGGATTTCTCACTAAATTCAAAGGAAGAAATGTCTTCATGATTCATTCCTTCTTTGGTAAACATTTCTAAAATTGTATTGCTGATACAGCTCATCAACTAAACATTACAAGAAATGAAATATATGGGAGGAAAACACTAATTAGGGAGATTTTCTCTCCCAAATACACATGAGAAACTCCCATTAATGTCAATCATGAGGAGATGTCTTTCTGCCGAATACCCCAGGTAACAACGCACATCTTCCCTTGCCTTTCCAATTAGAAACACAGCAGGTTTTTTAAACTGTTAACAAGCTGCATTACATTCCAGGTCTAAAACTTTGGTTTACATAAAAAGAGTATATTATTTAAGCTGTTCAGATGATATTTATATCATAAAATGTAGTTTTAAAAAGTGATTTTGAATTAATTTGCTTTATATTGGTTTTATATTCACTAAAGTGTATTGTCTCTGTACCTGAATTTTCCTTAGAATATTAGCCAAGATTTACCATTAGTTTCATGTAAAAGTAGCTTACTTGATTCTTTATGTTATTTTTAAATGATTATGTTAGAACTGAGTACTACAATGTAGGCTACACAGGTGTCCTCTATAATCTATAAACACTGCAGTGCACTAATTTAACATAAAATTTACCAAATATTTAGGGACTTTACCATGTTGTGTTAATGTGTAAAATCATTCTCAGTACTAAGAAATATATAAATACATACTGTTATTCTTGCTCAAGACAAAAAAGAAAAGAAAAAAACCAGTGTTTTACCAAAAATACACATAATTCTGCCTATCAGCTAACCTTTAAAACATATGTAAAAAATATAAAAATTATCAACAAAGATTAATTTCTCTACAGACAGTAAAAATTCCCTTCTGTAATTGACATAGACTGCTTTGTGTATTGCATGGTGTATTAGTGAGGGTGGATTTTCTTTACTCAGACTACTGATTCAAATGCCCATCTTTCTGGAAACACCCTTATAGACACATCCCAAAATATGTTTTATCAGCTACCTGAGCTGATAGTTCAGTCAAGCTGACTCTTAAAATTGCTCATTACATATTGTGACTCCAAAATATTTCAGGCTCATAAACTCAAGGGCATTTGTAGTAACCATATTATTCACGGTTTTACTGATTTGGGGGATAATGGCTTAAATTTTATTTGGAAGACAGAATGAATTCACCATTGAAGGAGATGGGATCTAGAGTCAAAATTTTTGGAGTTAATATTTATTTCCAAATATGTTCTGAGCATAAGCAATGTTATGCCATTTTACCTGGTTTAAGCTAACTTAGCACTGAGAGAGACACAACCAAGATCTGCTTCCCTGCAACACGAGCTGGTGGAAGTATAAATTTGCAAAAACAATGTAAATGAAAATTTTAAGTTGCTGGAGGCTGAATGTAGACTAGCCTGAGAATAAGGAACTCCATGGGTCTACAATCTTAGGGGTTGACCCACATGTTCATGTGTTTTATCCCTAGAAAACTCATCAGGATCTCATGGTTAAGAGAGCAAAGAAATCTCTCCTCATGACTCTGGCAGGGTGAGGGAAGGAGTAATCTTTGTAAAATAGGACCACAACCTATTCCACAACAAAGGCTTGCTCTCCAGGAGAAAAGATATCACCAGAACCTTGTCCCAGAAATGTGGGGGAAGGGCATTACTCTTATTCGGTTGAAATAAAGGGATGGAGAAAGAGTTAACATGTTAACAACAGTTAAAATAAAGGTGAAGTAGCTACAGTAATTTCAGAAAAAGCAGACTTTAAAACAAGGAAAATTATCAGAGATAAGAGGAGTAGTACATAATGATAAGGTTGTCAATTCACCAAGAAGTTATATCAATATTAAATATGTATGCACCTAACAACAGAGGATCATAATACATGAGGCAAAAACTGGTAAAACTACGAGAAGATAAGTCAGAAAGTGAAAAACAAATACCGTATGCTAACACATATATATGGAATCTAAAAAAAAAAAAAATGGTTCTGAACAACCTAGGGGCAGGACAGGAATAAAGACGCAGACATAGAGAATGGACTTGAGGACACAGGGAAGGGGAAGAGGAAGCTGGGATGAACTGAGAGAGTGGCATGGACATATATACACTACCAAATGTAAAATAAATGCTAGTGGGAAGCAGCCACATAGCACAGGGAGATCAGCTCGGTGCTTTGTGTCCACCTAGAGGGGTGGGATAGGGAGGGTGGGAGGGAGACGCAAGAGGGATGGGATATGGGGATATATGCATACATATAGCTGATTCACTTTGTTATACAGCAGAAACTAACGCACCATTGTAAAGCAAATATACTCCAATAAAGCTGTTAAAAAAAAAAAAACTACAAGAAGAATAGATATACTATTACCCGTTAATATGCTATTATTCAACATCTCCTATAATTAGCAGATCAAGGAGGCACAAAATCAATAAGGATATAGTTGACCTGAGCAACACTATTAATAAATTTGATCTAATTGAAATTTATCAAATATACTATCTAATAACAATAGAATACCAATTACTTTCAAATATACAGGGAACATTCACCAAGATAAAACTCGTTTTGGCCATAAAATCTTAAGTTTGAAACTGTATAGACAGCAACAGAATTATCTATAACTCAACAGAAAGACAGCTGGAAAATCCCAAAATACAGCAATTAAACAACACATTTCAAAAACACATTGGGCCAAAGAAAATGTCTGAAGAGAAATTTATAATATTTTGAACTTAATTAAAATGCAATGACAATGTTCAAACACTGTATGATGTAGTTTATGCAGAAAGGCAGTGCTTAACGGGAAATTTATAATGTTAAATGCATTAGAAATAAGAAAGATCTAAAATTAATAGCTTAAGCTTCCATGCCAGGAAATTAGAGAAGGAAGATAAATTTAAGCCAAACACTAGTAGAAGAAAAGAACTAATAAAACTTAGAGCAGAAATCAATAAAATTGAAAACAGTAAAACAATAGGGAATGTCAACAAACCCAAAAGCTCTTTGCTTGAAAAGATGAATAAAATTGACAATCCTTTAGCCAAGCTATCTAACAAAAATGACAGAAGACACAATTATCAATATCAGGAAAGAATGAAGAGTCATCACCACTGATCCCATGAACAGTAAAAACAATAATAAAAAAATGCTATGAACAGTTCTATGCCCAAAATTAAGTAATTTAGATAAACTGGAATAACTCCTTGAAGGACACAAACTACCAATACTGAACAGCATAAATAAGTAATCTATACTTATTAAAGAAGTTTGATCAGTAATTGACTTTGCAAAAAAATCAGTAACCTTCCAAAATAAATAATCAACTGGCCCATATAATTTCACTGGTGAGATTAACAAAGACATTCTACCAATTCTCCACAAAATCAAACCAGAGGGAACTCTACCTAATTCGTTTCATTAAGCCAGCATTACCCTAACACTAAAACCAGATAAAGACATTACATATGTATAACTGAATCACTTTGCTGTACACCTGAAACTAATACAACATGGTTAATCAACTATACTCCAATATAAAATTAAAAAAAGACATTACAAAAAAGGAAATACCATAGAGCAATACCTCTCAGGAGCACAGACTCAAAGATCCTCAACTAAGTATTAGCACATTGAATTTAAAACGTGTAAAGAGCATTATACACAACAAACATGAGGAATTTTATTCCAGATATGCTAGGCTGGTTCAGCATTTAAAAATCAATGTCTTAGAGGAAAACATAGGCAGAACACTCTATGACATAAATCACAGCAAGAGGCTTTTTGACCCACCTCCTAGAGAAATTGAAATCAAAACAAAAATAAACAAATGGGACCTAATGAAACTTCAAAGCTTTTGCACAGCAAAGGAAACCATACACAAGACCAAAAGACAACCCTCAGAATGGGAGAAAATATTTGCAAATGAAGCAAATGACAAAGGATTAATCTCCAAAATTTACAAGGAGCTCATGCAGCTCAATAACAAAAAAACAAACAACCCAATCCAAAAATGGGCAGAAGACCTAAATAGACATTTCTCCAAAGAAGATAAACAGACTGCCAACAAACACATGAAAGAATGCTCAACATCATTAATCATTAGGGAAATGCAAATCAAAACTACAATGAGATATCATCTTACACCAGTCAGAATGGCCATCATCAAAAAATCTAGAAACAATAAATGCTGGAGAGGGTGTGGAGAAAAGGGAACACTCTGCAGTGCTGGTGGGAATGTGAATTGGTACAGCCACTATGGAGAACAGCATGGAGGTTCCTTAAAAAACTACAAATAGAACTACCATATGACCCAGCAATCCCACTACTGGGCATATACCCTGAGAAAACCATAATTCAAAAAGTCATGTACCAAAATGTTCACTGCAGCTCTATAAATAGAGCTGGAAACAACCTAAGTGCCCATCATCGGATGAATGGATAAAGAAGATGTGGCACATATATACAATGGAATATAACTCAGCCATAAAAAGAAACGAAATTGAGCTATTTGTAATGAGGTGGATAGACCTAGAGTCTGTCATACAGAGTGAAGTAAGTCAGAAAGAGAAAGACAAATACCATATGCTAACGCATATATATGGAATTTAAGAAAAAAAAAATGTCATGAAGCACCTAAGGGTAAGACAGGAATAAAGACACAGACCTACTAGAGAATGGACTTGAGGATACGGGGAGGGGGAAGGGTAACCCGTGACAAAGCGAGAGAGAGGCATGGACATATATACACTACCAAACGTAAGGTAGATAGCTAGTGGGAAGCAGCCGCATAGCACAGGGATATCAGCTTGGTGCTTTGTGACCGCCTGGAGGGGTGGGATAGGGAGGGGTGGAGGGAGGGAGACGCAAGAGGGAAGAGATATGGGAACATATGTATATGTATAACTGATTCACTTTGTTATAAAGCAGAAACTAACACACCATTGTAAAGCAATTATACCCCAATAAAGATGTTAAAAAAAAATCAATGTAATCAACCACATGCACATACTAAAGAAGAATCTACTGATCATAACAATAGATACAGAAAAAGCATCTTACTAAACCAACATCCATTCATAATGAAAAATTTCCACAAACTAGGAAAAGAAGCAAACTTCTCCAATTTGCTAAAGACAAGACAAAACAACAGTACAGCTAACTTCATAGGTAACTGCAAGAAGATCAATGCTTTCCCCTTAGATCAGGAACAATTCAAGGATATCCAATCTCATTATTCCTACTAAATTTCCTACTGGTATTTTTTCCTAGTACAATAGGATAAAAAAAAAAAAAAAAAAAAAAAAGAAAAGAAAAGAAAAAGAAAGAAAAGATTTAATATTGGAAAAGAATTAAAACTATCCCTATTTGCAGACAACATGATTGTCTATGTAGAAAATCCAAGAGAATAAACAACAAAAGTTCTTGGAAAAGATGAAAAAGTTGCAGAATACAAAGTTAATATACCATATCAATTTCTTTCCTACATACAAGCAATAAATAATTAGAATTAGAAAAAAATGCATCATTTAGAGCAACAGCCTGAAACATGAAATACTTAGGTATTAATATAAAATATGCCTGGTATCTGTATATGAAAAGCTGTAAAACACTGATGAAAAATATCAAAGAAGATTTAAAGAAATCAAGAGATTCTGTGTTTATCAATTGGAAGATCAATATTGTTAACATTTCAATTCTTCCCAAGTGGTGTTAGAAGAAGTGAACTTTTTTATGGAAAAAACAAAGGAAACGACATAGACTTCACATCTTTCATAAACATTAACTCAAAATGGATCATAAACTTAAATGTAAAATGCACAAGTATTAAAATTCTTGGAAAACTTACATTATCTTGAGTTTGGTTATAAGGTCATAGATACAATACCAATAGCACAATCCATGAAAGAAAAATTGATAGGCTGAATTTTGTTAAAATTTAAATTTCTGGTCTGTAAAAGACACCATTAATAGAATGGAAGAATAAGTCACAAACTGGGAGAAAATACTGTAAAATACATGTCTAATAAAGGACATATATCCATAATATTCAAAGATATTAAATAAAACCCAAGCAATACTAAAATAATCATAATTAAATGTACCATCCTAATACCATTTTAATATAATGATGTTAATAATAGAGGATGCTGGATATATGGTATATGAAGACTCTCTGTATTATCTTCACAATAATCCTGTAAATCTATAAATAAAATTTTAAAAGAGAAAGTAGTTCAAGATGCTGAAGGACAGATGGAAGACCAACCACCCACTCCTCTTAACTTCTCACCCATTTTCATGGAAGAATTGGCTCTTGCTTCATGGCATAGATGGAGATACTTGAGGACAGCATTGCCAAAGCAGTCAAAGGAAGGTGAAGCAATCAGCTTTATCATAACTGAACCATAGTTACACTTCAAATATTTATAGGAATCTATGCAGTGACAAGGAGCAATATAAATATCCGTAGCTACAGATGTACACATTTGTGAAGATTCTGGGTCTCTTAAGTGAAAATTCTGAAGCTCACAATGGGTCAATCAAGACAAGAGCAAATTCAAATCTTACCTCTCAATAAAACATGTCTTATTTTAGGAAGGCCACCTATTAACCATAATGTGTAAACACAATAAGTCATGGATTAAATTTATACAGAAAATTAGCCAGGAAGGATATTTAATAAATACTGATTGGATGAATAAATAAACATCCTACCTTGTGATTCTAGTTTGACAATACCATCCACTAATTATTGGGAAAACACTAATGAAAAGATATTTAAGCACATTTGTAACGGGATACGGGAAGACTAAGAATAAACAGAAAAACTAAGAGGCCTCTGCACTCAAGAGAAGGGAAGGGTATGAGCAATGATATTAAAAGTAGGTTCAGGGAAGATGGAAAAGGGGAAAATAATGGGCAGCATTTGGTAACTTAGTAAATATGGAGAGTGAGAGCGAGAGAAATAGTGATGTGAAGGAATTGATTTTCTGTCCTTGACTGTTTCCTGACAGGCCTTCTATGTATAAAGTAATGCTGGTGGATCATAACTCTGATATTTAAATTATGTTATGCTTTGGACTTAATGGGATTGGTCCAGAGGGAAATTCAGGGAATCTTTATGTTGTGACAACATGTTCATTAGCCATGGTAATAGCTGATTTTAGAGTTCATTTGTTTTCTGTGAAAAGGAAAAAATATATATACAATGTGTTTAAGTGGTTGTGCTGATGTTCCATTTTGACAATAATTACTACACGATTTTGAAGGGAAATCGGTCATTTGCTAACAGTAATAACAAATCTTAATCCAGTAATAACTGCAAATGTACTCCATTACATGTGTAATTGGCAGTAATCTGTATCCAAGCACTGGTCCAGAAAGAAAACACTTGAGGACAAAATTCTCATTTCCTACATGTATATTGTTCTTTGAAATAAATATCCTAATAACTCTAGTTATTGAACTATTATTTTATAACAATATTAATATGCATTTCTTTACTAGGTTCACATTCGTTCTCAACTACCTAAAAAGACTAGGCAGTTGGTTTAAAGAAATTCTTGTCATTTATATTGAGGTTAAAGATATGCACTGCTTTATATCTGAGTTCAGTTCAACACTTTTATTGGCAATGGTGTGCCTTTAAATCAGTGCAATGTAATGAAGGCTTCATAAATATTAAACTCATTAACCACCAAAAAAAAGGGTTTAATAACAAACTGTTACTGGTCAGTGTTATGACCAGCTTCCTGAACCCTTAAGAAAACTGCGATAAACAATACCATCAGACACAGGAAAGTTAGTGGAGACTATTTCTGGTGGCCACCATTTAGTTATGATTGGTCAATTCTCTTTTTCTCAAAGTTGGCAAATCTAATATGCCCCATATTAGATTACTTACTCCATTAGATAATCATAGTAGCAAAAATTTTGTAATAAATGGCTTTTGTTTTCCTTTAAGATTATAGATGCTTAAAGTCACATTTTTATATCTTATTACCTGTTTTAAAACTATTTCCACAAAGAACAGATTCTTACATAGACCTGTGTACAAATGTAAACTTGTACGAAATTTAGAAATGTAAATATAAATATACATTAGACAAGGCTAAAATTCCTTTGATCACCATTCCTGATAGGACCCCCTGACCACCTACCCGGAGATAATCTTATTTCTTATTTTGGTAGATATCTTTTCATATTTATTTCTAATTTTACATACATACACATACAAACATCTGTGCACCCCCCTCCAACACACACACACACTTTGTAAACACTTCCTAAAGTTTAAACATTTGTGTGTGTGACATAATCTGGTAAGTCTCTTATAATATACAACCTGGAAATAGAAGTGTCCTTGTGCGAAACAGACCTGAATTAAGAATGTCATTGCTGGGCTTCCCTGGTGGCGCAGTGGTTGGGAGTCTGCCTACCGATGCAGGGGACGCAGGTTCGTGCCCCGGTCTGGGAAGATCCTGCATGCCACCGAGCGGCTGGGCCTGTGAGCCATGGCTGCTGGGCCTGCGTGTCCGGAGCCTGTGCTCCGCAGCGCGAGAGGCCACAACAGTGAGAGGCCCACGTACCGCAAAAAAAAAAAAAAAAAAAAGAAAAGAATGTCATTGCTATATAATTTGCAGTGGTAATGATAGCAAAAATTTGGAAATTATCTAAATGTCTATGATTAAGGGAATGGTCAAAATATTCAATTTCTTATAGAACTTTTAATCAAGGGAGCGGTATGGTCATATATATTTTTTTTTAAAAGATGAATTTGGAGGGCTTCCCTGGTGGCACAGTGGTTGAGAGTCCGCCTGCCGATGCAGGGAACACGCGTTCGTGCCCCGGTCCAGGAAGATCCCACGTGCTGTGGAGCGGCTGGGCCCGTGAGCCATGGCCGCTGAGCCTGCACGTCCGGAGCCTGTGCTCTGCAACGGGAGAGGCCGCAACAGTGAGAGGCCCGCATACCGCAAAAAAAAAAAAAGATGTATTTGGAATGCATGTTGAAGATGGATCATATAAGAGAAAGACTGTAATTAGGGAAACAAGTTAGAAAATCATTGCAGTGATATATGTGAGAGATGATAAGGGCCCAGTCCAGGTCCTGTCATAGCAATGCTAAAAACGTGTATGTTGGCCTAGTGAGTTTCAAAATTTTTCTGCCTGTGATGTGCATATCAATAAAAATAGAAATTACTATATAATTGCAATGTACCTGACAGATTACAAATCAATTTCAAATATGTTATATATATTCAATATCTTAGATATGCTATGGGTTTGGATTGAAATGGCATGTAATTGATAAATTGTTAATTTTTACATATTTATATATATTCATACAGATATAATATCTATATAGATATAGATATAATCTTGAAATTTAACATGTTATTTCTGGACCAAGACAGGTTATTATCATTTCAGCAATAACCTTGTCAGCTCCCCATATGACAAATATTCACAGTTTGGCAAATGTGATAGGGGATTTAGTATTTGAGGGCAGGATATTTTCTTATGATAGTTCAAATGATAAAGTGAAATATGATTAATTAGAAATTTTACTGGAGGGTTTAGACCAAATAAAGACATCCAGTTATCTAGTTTGGAAAGAAAGGATAATTTTTTATTTACAGATGACATGATCTTGTTGTTAGAAAATCCCAAAGTAATGCATACACACTCATACATACACTCCTACTAAAACTAATGAATGAGTAAAATGAGGTTACAAAAGAAATTACCTTCATGGATTGGAACACTCATTATGATCAAGATGGCAATTCTCAAATTTATTGACAGATTCAACACATTCTCTATGAAAATTCCAGCAGAATTTTTGTAGAAATTATCAGAATCACCTTAAAATGTATATGGTAATCCAAGCAATTTACAGTAACCAAAATTATTTTGAAAAATAAGAACAAAGTTGGAAGATGTACAGCACCTAATTTCAAAACTTACTATAAAGCTGCAGTAAAAAGATATAGTATTGCTACAATAATGGGCACGTAGATAAGTGGAACAGAATTGACAATTCTAAAACAATTCCATACGTTTATTTTTGACAATAGCGCCAAGATAATCTGATGGAGAAAGGATTAGGGTTTTTTTTTTTCCTAAAATTAATGTTGAGACAATTGGATATCCACATACAGAGAAGAATACTTAGACCTGCACCTCACACCATACATAAAAAGTAACTCAAAATAGACCTAATAGGACTAAATATAAGATGAAAAGTATAAAACTTCCAGAAGAAAACATTGGATAAAATATTTGTGACCTTGGGTAGCAAAAAACTCTTGATACAACACAAAAGTCCAATCCAGAAAAAAACATGATAAATTGTACTACCTCAAAATTACAACTTCTGTACTTCAAAAGAATACTAAGAAAATGAAATGACAAGAAACAGCTTGGGAGCAAACATTTGCAGCTAATATATTTGATAAAGACATATTAACAATGTATATAGAACTCTTACAACTTGATAATAAGAAAGATAAACATCTCAATTAAAGATTTGGGACCAGAGGGCAGACAGTAAAGGCAAGAAGAACTACAATCCTGCAGCCTCTGGAACAAAAACCACATCCACAGAAAGACAGACAAAATGAAAAGGCAGAGGGCGCTGTACCAGATGAAGGAACAAGATAAAACCCAAGAAAAATAACTAAATGAAGTGGAGATAGGCAACCTTCCAGAAAAAGAATTCAGAATAATGATAGTGAAGATGATACAGGACCTCATAAAAGAATGGAGGCAAAGCTCGAGAAGATGCAAGAAATGCTTAACAAAGACCTCAAAGAATTAAAGAACAAACAACTAAAAGAATTAAAGAACAAAAAAACAGAGATGAACAATACAATAACTGAAATGAAAAACACACTAGAAGGAAAAAATAGCAGAATAACTGAGGCAGAAGAACGGATAAGTGACCTAGAAGACAAGAATCCTGGAATTCACTACTGCAGAACAGAATAAAGAAAAAAGAATGAAAAGAAATGAAGACAGCCTAAGAGAGCTCTGGGACAACATTAAATGCAACAACATTCGCATTATAGGGGTCCCAGAAGGAGAAGAGAAAGAGAAAGGACTCAAGAAAATATGTGAAGAGACTATAATCGAAAACTTCCCTAACATGGGAAAGGAAACAGCCACCCAAATCCAGGAAGTGCAGAGAGTCCCAGGCAGAGTAAACCCAAGGAGAAACATGCAGAGACACACAGTAATCAAATTGACAAAAATTAAAGACAAATTATTGAAAGCAACAAGGGAAAAATGACAAATAACATACAATGGAACTCCCATAAGGTTAACAGCTGATTTCTCAGCAGAAACTCTACAAGCCAGAAGGGAGGGGCATGATATATTTAAAGTAATGAAAGGGAAGAACCTACAACCAAGATTACTCTACCCGGCAAGGATCTCATTCAGATTCGATGGAGAAATCAAAAGCTTTACAGACAAGCAAAAGCTAAGAGAATTCAGCACGACCAAACCAGCTCTACAACAAATGCTAAAGGAACTTCTCTAAGTGGGAAACACAAGACAAGAACTTACAAAAACAAAAACAAAACAATTAAGAAAATGGTAATTGGTACATATCGATAATTACCTTAAACGTGAATGGATTATATGCTCCAATCAAAAGACACAGGTTCGCTGAATGGATACAAAAACAAGACCCATGTATATGCTGTCTACAAGAGACCCACTTCAGACCTAGGGAAACATACAGACTGAAAGTGAGGGGATGGAAAAAGGTATACCATGCAAATGGAAATCAAAAGAGAGCTGGAGTAGCAATACTCATATCAGATAAAATAGACTTTAAAATAAAGAATGTTACAAGAGACAAGGAAGGTCACTACATAATGATCAAGTGCTCAATTCAAGAAGAAGATATAACAATTATAAATATATATGCACCAAACATAGGAGCACTTCAATACATAAGGCAACTGCTAACAGCTATAAAAGAGGGAATCGACAGTAATACAGTAATAATGGGGGAGTTTAACACCTCACTTACACCAATGGACAGATCATCCAAACAGAAAATTAATAAGGATACACAAGCTTTAAATGACACAATAGATTAGAAGCATTTAATTGATATTTACAGGACATTCCATCCAAAAACAGCAGATTACACTTTCCTCTCAAGTGCTACACTTTCTTCTCAAGTGCACATGGAATGTTCTCGAGGATAGATCACAACTTGGGTCAAAAATCAAGCCTCAGTAAATTTAAGGAAATTGAAATCATATTAAGCACCTTTTCTGACCACAATGCTATGAGATTAGAAATCAATTACAGGGGAAAAAAAAGTAAAAAATGCAAACACATGTAGGCTAGGCAAAACATTACTAAATAACCAAGAGATCACTGAAGAAATCAAAGAGGAAATCAGAAAATACCTAGAGACAAAGTACAACAAAAACACGACGATCCAAAATGTATGGGATGCAGCAAAAGCAGTTCTGAGAAGGAAGTTTATAGCAATACAAGCCTACCTCAAGAAACAAGAAAAATCTCAAATAAATAATCTAACCTTAAACCTAAAGGAACTAGAGAAAGAAGAACAAACAAAAACCCAAAGTTAGTAGCAGGAAAGAAATCATAAAGATCAGAGAAGAAATAAATGAAATAGAAACAAAGAAAACAATAGCAAACATCAATAAAACTAAAAGCTGGTTCTTTGAGAAGATAAACAAAATTGATAAACCATTAGCTAGACTCATCAAGAAAAAGAGGGAGAGGACTCAAATCAAGAAAATTATAAATTAAAAACAAGAAGTTACAACAGACACCACAGAAATACAAAGCACCATAGCAGACTACTACAAGCAATTCTATGCCAATAAAATGGACAACCTGCAAGAAATGGACAAATTCTTAGAAAGGTATAACCTTCCAAGATTGAATCAGGAAGAAATGGAAAATAAAACAGACCAATCGCAAGTAATGATATTGAAACTGTGATTAAAAATCTTCCAACAAACAAAAGTCCAGGATCAGATGGCTTCACAGGTGAATTCTATAAAACATTTAGAGAAGAGCTAATACCCACCCTTTTCAAACTTTTCCCAAAAATTGCAGAGGAAGGAACACTCCCAAACTCATTCTATGAGGCCACCATCACCCTGATACCAAAACCAGACAAAGATACTACAAAAAGAGAAAATTATAGACCAATATCACTGATGAATATAGATGCAAAAATCCTCAACAAAATACTAGTAAACAGAATCCAACAACACTTTAAAAGGATCATACACCATGATCAAGTGGGATTTATCCCAGGGATGCAAGGATTCTTCAATATACGAAAATCGGGCTTCCCTGGTGGCGCAGTGGTTGAGAGTCCGCCTGCCGATGCAGGGGACACGGGTTCGTGCCCCGGTCCGGGAGATCCCACATGCCGCGGAGCGGCTGGGCCCGTGAGCCATGGCCGCTGAGCCTGCGCATCCGGAGCCTGTGCTCCACAATGGGAGAGGCCACAGCAGTGAGAGGCCCATGTACCGCAAAAAAAAAAAAAAAAAAAAAAAAAAATATACGAAAATCAATCAATGTGATACACCATAATAACAAACTGAAGAATAAAAACCATATGATCATCTCAATAGATGCAGAAAAACTTTTGACAAAATTCAACACCCTTTTATGATAACAACTCTCCAGAAAGTGGACACAGAGGGAACCTACCTCAACATAATAAAGCCCATATACGACAAACCCACAGCAAGCATCATTCTCGATGGTGAAAAACTGAAATCATTTCCGTTAAGATCAGGAACAAGACAAGGATGTCCACTCTCACCACTATTATTCAGCATAGTTTTGGAAGTCCGAGCCATGGCAATCAGAGAAGAAAAAGAAATAAAAGGAATACAAATTGGAAAAGAAGAAGCAAAAGTGTCACTGTGTGCAGATGACATGATACTATACGTAGAGAATCCTAAAGATGCCACCAGAAAACTACTAGAGCTAATCAATGAATTTGGTAAAGTTGTAGGATACAAAATTAATGCACAGAAACCTCTGGCATCCCTATACACTAACAACAAAAGATCAGAAAGAGAAATTAAGGAAACAATCCCATTTACCACTGCAACAAAATGAATAAAATACCTAGGAATAAACCCACCTAGGGAGACAAAAGACCTGTATGCAGAAAACTGTAAGACACTGATGAAAGAAATTAAAGATTATACAAACAGATGGAGAGATATACCATGTTCCTGGATTGGAAGAATCAATATTGTGAAAATGACTACACTACCCAAAGCAATCTACAGATTCAATGTAATTCCTATCAAATTACCAATAGCATTTTTTTACAGAGCTGGAACAAGAAATATTAAAATTTGTATGGAGACACAAAAGACCACAAACAGCCAAAGCAGTCTTAAGTGAGAAAAACGGGGCTGGAGGAATCAGACTCCCTGACTTCAGACTATACTACAAAGCTACAGTAATCAAGACAGTATGGTACTGGCACAAAAACAGAAATATAGATCAATGACACAGGATAGAAAGCCCAGAGATAAACCCATGCACCTATGGTCAACTAATCTATGACAAAGAAGGCAAGGATATACAATGGAGAAAAGACAGTCTCTTCAATAAGTGTGCTGGGAAAACTTGACAGCTACATGTAAAAGAATGAAATTAGAATACTCACCATGTACAGAAATAAACTCAAAATGGATTAGAGACCTAAATGTAAGACTGGACACTATAAAACTCTTAGAGGAAAAGATAGAAAGAACACTCTATGACATAAACACAGCAAGATCTTTTTTGGTCCACCTCCTAGAGTAATGGAAGTACAAACAAAAATAAACAAATAGGACCTAATGAAGCTTAAAAGCTTTCGCAAAGCAAAGGCAACAAACAAGACAAAAAGACAACCCTCAGAATGGGAGAAAATATTCACTAACCAATCAATGGACAAAGGATTAATCTTCAAAATATATAAACAGCTCATGCAGCTCAATATTAAAAAAACAAACAACCCAATCAAAAAATGGGCAGCAGACTGAAATTGACATTTCTGCAAGGAAAACATACAGATGGCCAAGAAGCACATGAAAAGCTGCTCAACATCACTAAGTAACAGAGAAATGCAAATCAAAACTACAGTGAGGTATCACCTCACACCAGTTAGAATGGGCATCATCAGAAAATCTACAAACAACAAATGCTGGAGAGGGTGTGGAGAAAAGGGCACCCTCTTGCACTGTTGGTGGGAATGTAAATTGATACAGCCACTATGGAGAACAGTATGGATGTTCCTTAAAAAACTAAAAACAGAATTACCATATGACCCAGCAATCCCACTACTGGGCATATATCCAGAAAAGCATAGTTCAAAAAGAAACATGAACCCCAATGTTCATTGCAGCACTATTTACAACAGCCAGGTCACAGAAGCAACCTAAATGCCCATCGACAGACAAATGGATAAAGAAGATGTGGTACATATATACAGTGGAATATTACTCAGCCATAAAAAGGAACGAAACTGGGTCATTTGTAGAGACTTGGATGGATCTAGAGACTGTCATACAGTGTGAAGTAAGTCAGAAAGAGAAAAACAAATATCGTATATTAATGCATATATATGTAACCTAGAAAAATGGTACAGATGAACCAGTCTGCAGGGCAGAAATAGAGAAGACCAAACGTAGGCCACCAAGGGGGAAAAGTGGCAGGGGGTGTTGGTGGTGTGGTGAGTGGGGAGATTCGGATTAGCATATATACACTAATATGTATAAAATGGATAACTAATAAGAACCTGCTGTATAAGAAATAAATAAAATAAAATTCAAAAAAGAAATAAAGATTTGGCAAAATATCTCTGCAGAGATATCAGTAAGTAAGATATTTAAATGGCCAATATTCAATGCTCAATATCAGTCATTAGGAAAATAAAAATTAAAACCATAATGAGATTCCACTTCATACCCAGTAGAATGACTATAATTAAAAAGATAGACAATAACAAGTGTTGATAGAGATTAGGAGAAATGGAAGCACTCATATATTGCTGGTGGGAATGTACAATGATACCGAACTTTAGAAAAGAGTTTGTCAGTTTCTCAAACAGTTACACGTGAATTTAGCATATGGTTTAGTAACTCCACTCTCTGTGATCTTTCCAAGATGATGAAAGCATGTTGTCACAAAGATGTGTACATGAATGTTCACAGCAGCTTTAATCATAATAGCTAAAAACTGGAAACAATCCAAAAGTCCATCAACTGGTTAAGAGATAAACAATACATGTAGTATATCCATACAGTGGATTACTACTGAGCAGTAGAAAGGACTGTATACTGAAATATGCTACAACATGGATGAATCTCAAAGAATATGCCAAATGAGAGAGGTGCGACTCCTGAATAAATGACAAAAAAATTCTATGAGATTGTCACCTATAGGCACCTACTAAGCCCAAGAATGTCTGATATTAACTCAGAAAGTATCAGTAAGAACTTTTCTGCTCCATTTTCATATTTTTTGTATTAGTAATCATCATTCAAAAAAGTATGTTTTGCCAGAATTTTATTTATGCAGTTACACTGTATGTTGTATTTTAAAAACTAGTCGTTTTTTTTAAAGAATTGGTTTATATTTTACAGTTTTCTCTAACTTTTCTTGAATATGAAATAGTTCCTTCCAATCAGAATATATAATTACTTGATCTTTTCTATTATGCATTTGCTTACTTTGCTGTTTTCAATTAATAAACTATTTTATAAAAATAATATAGGCAAATGTTATAAATGTTTTTAATACAGAAGAGCTGCCCTCCTCACCTTCCTTCCTCCAATTATCATTATTCAGAATGGATTTTTACTTTGTATAGCTGATATAATTCTGAATATTCCATTTGTACCTTTATTCATTGATTTTTCCAATTGTAGATAAGACTTACCTTCCTTACTCATCATCTTTCTTCTGTCTCCAGATTCAATTTCCCATTTTTTGTTACATTGGTTTTAACTTTTAACTTTTCATTTCCTGTATCTGTCTTCTGACTCACGACTATAGACGTAGTCATATTCCAATCCCTTCTTCCACCTCTCCTACTGTTTTGTGCCTCCTGACTTTGGCAGCTGTACCACTACTTTTATGTTATTAAGATGCATTATGTTGATATTCTTATTGGTAATTCTGCTTATGCTTTCATTCTTTGGCCATTGCTTGATTCTAAAAATTGGACATCTTTAAGCAGAATTTGAGATTATGCAATTTAATTTATTTTTATTTTTTGCTGTGGAATCAAATAATGTTTTACAATTGCATTTCCTTCTCTGCTTTACCTGGGTATTAAAATCAAGATATCTGTGCTTCCCAGTGGAGGTTGTCCACATCATCAAAGTAATATGGATTCATTTGATCATCAGCTGCTCAAATTGTGCCCCAAAATTATTTGCTTCATATTTGATACATGTAATTCTTGTAAAGGATTTTTTATTTGGACTTTATCATACTTTTTTCTTTTTCCTCATCTGTAAAAGAATAGTGAATTTTCACATTATTTTAAACTACTTAGGCTTTCAATAATAGCAATCAGTCAATGCTTCTCCCCAGCGATTTTCTTCTAGAATTCCTTGGACTACTATTCCAAAATGAACCACTTGTTTTCTAGGCTTCTTTTCCCACTGTCATCTGAGATGTTCTCTGGACTTAGAATCTCTGTTTCCTGAGTGCTGTGGCTTCCTCATTCTTAGACTTCTCCATTTATTGCAGTTTTTTCTCAAGTAACTTTCATAGAAAATTGTATGTGAGTAAAAATAGCTCAGTAATTAAGTGTATTTATTTATTTCACTGATTAAAAGTACTTTTGAATATGTAATTCTAGATTTGAAAAATGTCTCCTCAGATATTTGAGACACTTGTCCAACATCTTTTAGAGTTTCATAATGCTAATTAGAATTAGCATTGCCCTCTGTTCACAGTATCTTTGTAGGTGAGCTCTTTTATTACTCCTTCCATGTTTTTATGATTTTACCCCATTCTTAAAGCATAGAAGCTTTAATACACGCCTTAATACAAGCATGTTACAGAGGGAGGACTTTTTTTTTAAGTTTACCATGTTTACAATTCAGCAGGATTTTCCAGTATGAAAACTCATATACTTCTTAAGCTCAGTTAAACTTCTTTCTTAGAATTTTTTGACTGTTTTCTTTATTCCCTCATCCCATAAAATATCCACCTAATGTTTCTCAGCCTCAATTTTTAGAAATTCTATTAGAAAAATATTGGATTCTCAAGATTGATCTAGTATTCCTCAAATAATTTTTGCTACTATTCTCTCTTAACTCCAAATCCAACTCACTACTCTACTCTCAGCTGATGACTTTGATTACTATTGAATACTTTACTAAATACAGTGAAGAAACCAGAAAAATAAAAATCCTTCCATAAATTGCCACCTCTAGTTCTACCCATTTACTATCACATATCATTGGCATCTCTCCTATTACAATGATTAACTTTCTGTACTCCTAGTCAAGGTCATGACCTTGTGCATTATACCCTCCCCCACATTCTCTTCCTCAAGCACTGTTATAGATTTCATTGATTCCTGCCCTGAACACCCCCTCCAAGGCTGAAGCTCTATTTCCTCATTTGCTGGTAGTCTTTTTTTTTTTTTTTTTTTTTGCGGTCGGTACGCAGGCCTCTCAGTATTGTGGCCTCTCCCGTTGCTGAGCACAGGCTCCAGACGCGCAGGCTCAGCGGCCATGGCTCACAGGCCCAGCCGCTCCGCGGCATGCGGGATCTTACCAGACCGGGGCACGAACCTGTGTCCCCTGCATCGGCAGGCGGACTCTCAACCACTGCACCACCAGGGAAGCCCCTGCTGGTAGTCTTGATGGCTGACTTCCTTCATCTGTGTCTCTCTCCAGAGTTTGCCTGCTTCTGAAGAGAGGTGTTTTACCCAAGGCCGTGCCCCTTTTCCAGGGCAGTCAGCTTTCACTGAGCTCAATAGAGGGTATAAAATCTGGCTCCCTCACTCCAATTTACCACAAATTTAGAGGTCCCTATTGGATTGGCCTTGCCCAATCCTGCATCTTTTGCTCTCTCATAGACAGGACTGGCTATGTAATTTGCAGGGCCCAGTGCAACCTGAAATTGTGGAGCCCTTTGTTCAAAAATTATTAACAATTTCAAATGATGACGGTAGAGTGTCAAACCAAGAGTGGGGCCCTTATAAGCATGGGGCTCTGTACAATTACACACAGGTCACACACACAGGAAGTCCACCTTACACACAGGCCTTAATCCTGAGAACACTCTCCAGTAAACTCCCTAGTTAAAGAAAAAAAATATGGATAAAAGTACATATTTTAGTATCCGTTTCTCTGAGAAACCAGTCTGCAACAAGGACATATCTCCAGTATTTCTCTTTACTATCTTCTGAATATCAAAACTTTCCTTCCCTGCATTATTCTCATGAGCAAATAAATAAACTTGCTTTTATTTCATCCTAAAAACAAATGAAACTCATCAAAGCAGTTACTACACGTATGTCTATAATTCTATTTCTCATAATTACTTCAATTAGGTTTGTTCTCCTACCATTAACCAAATGGCTCCTCGCAAGGTCAGCAGTGGTGTAATAGGTCGTCCAATGTCAATCCTCAGTCTCCATTTTCTTTGACTCTAGCAGTAACATATGACACAATTGATCAATTATCAATTGATATTGACTTTATTTTCCTTGTTTTGGGGACTGCATTCAAGTACTTTTCTCCCAACTTTCTGGGCATTTGTTTTTAGACTCCTTTCACAGTTCTTTATAATGTTCTCTACTTTTAAAGGTTTGAGTGCTCAGGGCTCAGTTTTGCACTTCTTTTATATTTGTATCATTCCCTTGGTGAACATCCAATTCCATGATGAAGTAACTTTCACAATAAAAAAAACTCTCTAATTTAAACCTCCAGCAGGACCTTTCTTTGAATTTTTGTTACTGCTATTTATTAATCTATAGATTCTGCTCTTTTTCCTAATTAGGTGATCATAACATCTACAAATAATGACAATTTTTTTCTTTTCTTTCAATATTTGCAGCCATTTTTTTTTCTCAGAATATTGATCAAAAACCACAAATGATATGTTGAATGGTTGTGGTGATAGCTGATATTCTTTTCTTGTTCCTGATTTTAAAGGGAATGTATCAAAACTTTCTCCATTAAGTATAAGGAATTATCTTCTACTTAGTATAGGATAGCAATAACTTAAAGAAAGAACAAAAATGAAACAAAATAAAGTAAGTTATTAGGACAATATGTATCAGATATCATAAATAAAGTTAAAATGTAAGAGACCAGCTAGACGTGGTCACAGTGGGTTGTGAAGAACTGGCTGTATACCTGATAGAACATATAACTAATGGAACTCGCTGATAAAACAACTGCATGCTGTGAGAGAAAGAGGGAAGACAAAGATAACTTGAAAGTGTTTTGCCTTGGCAACTGAAGGATAGAACTGTCATTTACTAATATGAGGACTGCAGGTTGACCATATTTATGATGGGAAGTATTAGGAGGATGGTATTAGACTTGGTATGTTTGAGATGCTAGGTATTTAGCTTTGTGGAAATGATGAGTAAGAAGCTGGATACATGAGTCTGGCATCTGTCCCATCTGTTCCTTGGACTGGTCTGAAGCAGCTGTGGAGTGAGGTGTTAGAGGTAGAATCTGATAGAAGTGTTTTTCACGAGAGAATTCAACCTTATAAAAGAGGAGAAAAGAAGGAAAACTAACATTATTGGAAGGAAAAACAAAGCCATTGGAAAGAATATGTGGTAATGGCACAAGAAAAGATAAATAACTGAATTGAACAAAATAGTGTGTTTAGGGACAGACAGGGTAACAAGCATATGAAGAGATACACACACATTAGTAATGAATGACATGCAAATTATCATTTTATACCTGTTAAACTGGCAAGAATTAGAAATCGAGCAATGCTGGGTGTTGACAGGAGTATAGCAGAGATATAAAACTTTTACACATTGATGCTGAGCACGCAAACTGCTACAACCATTTTGCAGAGCAATTTGATCCAAGTCAGTCAAATTAAGTATATACATCTTTGTTTTTTTCCAGGGAGAGTCTCAAACATTCCTGAGCAAGGATGTGGGGAATTGTAGGCAAGCTGAGCATCGATCAGGAGGATGGCATAGGGGAGGAACACTGCCATGTCATCTTCTTGAACTTGCATGTCTCCACATAGGCAGTGTTCACAAGCTAAACCACAGGCTGATCCAGGCCTTAGCAGAATGTCTTTTGGTCTTTCCCAGAAGAGAGAGAGATAAGCAGTGTTGTAAGCAGTTACTACAAGGCCCTATGTATGCCAGAGAGGTACCCTACTTTGCAGAAGGTTCAGTTTCTTACGCATTTCTCTGGTTCTAGTGAAGCATACGTATGCACCTTGCCACTGCCCTTAAGTGTATCTGCAGGCTATAAAATCACCTATCATCTAGGATTTGATCCTCCATGATCAAGTGACCCACTGCTTGTGTCATCTATCATCTTGCCTCTCCACTTCAGTGACATCTGTGGGCCACAAGTAATTGATTCTGTTCATGCTGCTGTATTTGGGCTTACCATACCCTCTCCTTACTGGACAAATCTATGGCTGACTTGCAGGCCTTCCAAATGGCTGCAGTTTTCACTTAGAGAATGTTTGGTTCTTTGACAGGTGGTGGACAGGTTAAAAATGGCGGACACACAAAAAATGTAACACAAAGCGATTAGAAGTAATATGTTAGGATATACACAGGATAACATGGATGGATCTTAAAATGTAGAGTCTCAGGTAAAAATAAGGAAAAAACAGAATGAAATCAAAGTATAATAGCATTTTCTTGAATTACTAAACATACACAAAAATGGGAGTCAAAAATAAGGATATGCAGTAGTATTTAAATAAAATAAGAGAGGAGCTAAACATGGATTCTGTTGATAGTGTGCTAGCTTTGGAATTTAATTAACTCTACACTCTGCATCTGAAATTTACAAAGACTTTACGTCCCATTTATCCACAACCCAAAGCATTCAAACTTCCCAGAAATTAGATATTTTGGTTTACAGGTCAAGCTACCCTCTAGGTAAATAAACATTTTATTTCAATAAAAGGGTCTCAGTGGCCAATTATTCTTTAGAGGGAAAGTTTCTTCTCTGTTTAAAACCTTGAAATACAATACATAAGCTATTCCCATCTTCCTTCACTGGGTTATTTACCTAAAAGCCTTAATAATAGAGCCTACATAGAGGGATTCTAATGTGATTAACCCTTCTAAAGAAAGCTATTCTTGGTTAAGTCCAGGCTGCATTTCTGTCTTGGGGTATGCTGTAGATTAGTTTGCACCTAACTACGACAGGAAATTCTAAAAAATACTATTTAATCCATGTAAGCAGAACCCACTGGTAGCACAACCAGCTACACATTCAAGGCTCAGGAAAGATTTACTTTATTCCTCTATGGGAAGACTGACCTAAAAAGACTTTAAGCAACTTAAGCAATGAAAATGCTCTGTTTCAGTGCAAAAGACTAGGTTTAAGTTCTGAGGCTGGCATCTGCAAGTTGTTTGGATTGGTTTTAATTTGAGCAAGTAGTTTTAAACTCTCAGAATTTTAGTTTCCTAAGCTTTGAGAAAAAGATAATAATATATAAATCACAGGACTGTTTTAAATCACAATTAAGAAAATATATGTTAAAGATTTTTTCATAAGTTGGAATAATTTTTACATAGATTGATTACATGTATATATAATATATAAAGATAGCTATTATGTGTGTGTGTATGCGTAGTACAGCAATGAATTGAAAATAAGTACTTTAAAAGATAGCAGCACATTTTTTAATAAAACTAAATTATGATGTAGGTTAAATAAGGACAAATGTGTAAAACACTGGGCCAATAGCATTTTGCCTCAAGAGAGTTTGAAAATATGTATGGACAAATAGGCAGGAACTGATTTTTCTATTGTGTTAAATTTTTGGTAAGTCTCTTGAATTTAATCTTGTATATCATCTTTCATAAGATCTCAAAGGACAAAGGATGTGTGGGATAAAATGGCATGGTTCTTTTCAGCATAAATAAGCAAGGCTATTTTTAAAAAAAGTGTCCAATCATTGAATTGTCCTATAAAATGTAAATGATATTTAAGCTGGTCACTTTGTCAATACAATTCTCCTGGATGAAAAGCATGCACTCATTGAATGTATCTCTAATGGAAGCAAAGAAACCTTCATCCCATGCCCAGCTTCTAAGAGTATAATTCTGTCTTATTATTTTCTTTTTTTCCATTTAACCTATTTTTCCTTTATATAGACTCATAGAAAACAAAAGTAAAATCCTGCCCACCTGTCATTTAAACAGATCAGTGAAAGAGTCCAATATATATATACCATATAAAACCCAACCTTTCGTAGGGCAGGTGTGTGTGTGTGTGTGTGTGTGTGTGTGTGTGTGTGTATCTACTTTGGCTAATTTTGAATCACACCTTTTCCTTTCCAGATCTCACATGAACCACTTGAGAAACTCCTGTCCCATTCCCAAGGTCAGAAATGACAAAAATGTTTGAGGGCAGAAGCTTCTGCAAAGAAAAACAGTTTGATAGGTGAGGGAATAAGATTCCCAATGAGGAAGAGCAAGTTCCTTAGCAAAAGCAATAGGGGGTCATAGGGAGAGATAGTTTAAAAGCAGATTAAATAAGAGAGGAAGACCCCCACCACTTATGCAATATTGATGAGGAATCACAATTTAGACAACTCAAAATTAAAGTATATTCATTTAACAAGTATTTGAATTATGACTTTTTTATATTTAGATTTTGCCTTTCTCTTTATTCCCATGCTGTGCTACCACAGCTATTAGTACATTAAAATTTTTAATAGATTCATGAATTACTTAAAGTGTCACTAAGAAAGATTCCAGTTTAGATGTGTTATTCTTCATAGGGATAAGAGGAATGGAATGATATCCGCTTATATATCTGCTTGTCTCCTAGACTGTTTTTTGTTGCCTATGGAGGGAGAGAGATTCTGATGGAACTGTGTTCATGAGGCACTTCCAGTGACTCTGGACCAAAATGCATCTCCTGGTGACAACACATGCCATGGCTGTGAGGAGGAACTCTCTTCACCACTCCATAGAGCCCTGTTCTCATGCTCTGAGCATTCAAGTCTGTAAATCTCCAGATATGGTATGGTTATCCAAGATACCAGCATTCTTATAAGGGATTGTGGTAGAAGTAAAGCTTCTCTAAGGAGCTTTGCTACCTGCAAATGTTCAGAAGAGGAAATTGGTATAGGCAGCAGTCTTGCTTGGGAGAAAATGGGAGCATCTCTTTGAGAACTCCAGGATTAATTTGAGGTGAATGGACTAAACTTCAAATGAGTGATGAGCTTGGCAGACACTGGGTTGGAGATACATTAGCTGTTTCCAATTACTTAGATGAAAAAGAGCACCTTATTAGTAATTTTTGTGCTTATAAGTGTTGTGTTGGTACACATATATTACAATAAACTCAATTTTGTTCTTTCTTCAAAAGATTATTTTTCTAGTATTAGTAGAACACAGTATGATAAAACAGCAAAACAATTTATAACACAATGAAAGTTATAAAGTTGCAAATTCTAGTCCCATTTACTATTATACCAAGATTTTAGGTTTTCTTTCCTGTGTCTTATAATATATAAAGGATGCTTGAGTATATGGAAAATTCCTTTATCTGTGAGTACTTGCTTCTATAGCAAACCTCTCCGATGCCATGCTGCTCCACGCCTGTCCAGCTAACCATCCTAAAACCTGCAGACCACACCACACCCCATAGCCATGGTATTGCTCACAAATTCTTCTCCAGTTTTGATTGGAAGGCTCCTAATTGGAGTCCCCTCATATATTTCATCTCCCCACTACATGCCATTAGTCACTTCATTTGATTGCCAGAATGTTGCCTTCAGTTCCACACACCATATTATTTATTCAGATCTCAGTTGTTTGTCTGACAGTCCTTTGCATTTTTATATTCTCTTTTAAAGTCATGTTAAATGTAATTTACTAATAGTTCATCTTAGCCTTTTACATGATAGTACACTGCAAGAATTTAGGGTTAAAATTATCATGCCATTCTGGAGGTAACTATATGCTTCTCTCACCAAAGATAATCCTTAAGTGAAGAGTGGGTAGGATACTGTAGTTTCAGTCTAGGTTGGACTGTATTTTACCTTCCTATTTCTGGTTCTAGATGCTAGGATAGCACTGTCTATATCTGTATCTTATGATTGTGCAAATGAGAGGGGTTACTTCCTGGTATCAGTATTTCACTTATCACTCTGCACTATCAATGTAGACTTAGAGAAATCTGTGCTCCAATAAGGAAGAAAGGATATATTACTGAAAAATGTGAAGGCTCTTCCTTCATTTCTATGTACTCAAGTTTCACTGAATTGATTCTTACCTCTTAAGTTATCCCTGAGCTGACATCATACTTTCTTCCAATCTCTTAAGTCCCTTTTTTCAAATTTTTGCTTTGTCCAGCTTCATCCCTAATTAGGAATATTGCCTGTCCTTTGTGCTATCCAAGAGCTTATTCCCTATCAATCTTCTAATGATCGCACTGGACTTAAAGAGGTGTCTCTTCCGGGTAATATACTTCATCTGAATTAGAGGAGTAGAATGATACCAAAACTGCGGACGAAATATTTTTAGGCAGGCAATCTCACAATGTACTGTCCATATGAAAGTGCCTATATATAGAAACATTGTGTGTGGAGAACGATGGGGAGTGAGGACAGAGTGAAGTGGAAGTTGTGGAAAGTAAGGAAGTATGAATGCAGGGAAAGAGCCCTATTTCTGTGATTTGCTCAGTAAAGATGACTTAACAAGAGTAGCTGGAACTTATATGTATATAGATGGAGAGGGAGAAGGAAGGGCTAGACAGACATTAACTTTGTCTTTCTTTGGTGTTCTCCTTCTTCAATTATACTTTAGTTAGATTTTTTTGAAAAATTTGAATAACTGCATATTACATACTAAAAAAATGAATGCTATAGAAAAATAATGCAGTTAGTACAGTTCCTGGGTGTTTAGATATTCAACAGACGTAATTCTGTTTGTTCCCAAACTCACTCTAAACTTTTTCTATTCAGAAAATTCTTGAATATTTAATATTACATGATAAATTATTCCTCAATAGTGAGACTGCCCACATTATGTGTATATTGCCTTTTATTCTTATTATTGGGTTGGATTGGATTCAAGTGTTCAGTTATAAAGATTACGCTGAAATGTTTCTAATTTAAAAGCCTACAAGCCAAATATTTACATTGGTATGGCTTCTTGGTTTTCTTTTTACAAGATCTGATACATTTAGATTAATGATTTTTAAGACATCGGTCAACATGCATCTATCTTGATAAGCTCTATTAGGAAGTTTTACCTATTTTCCAGACAGGATAGTCTTAGACATTATATGTTATAATATTATCTATTCACTTATACATTTTTATTTGGATGCAAATATTAATTTTAAAACATGAACACAAAAATACATAGTTTTATTCACATGATCTTAGGATATCAACATTATAATACAAAAAATGTTAAGTAAATCAAAAGGCACAAATCTGAAAATGTGGAAGTTAATATTTTACTATTGAATTTACCAGAGTATAATATATAAATAACCATTAAATTGTAAATAATAAATCATTATGTTATAAATACTACAGATAAGTATCTTATTGTTTTCCATTTTCTCGTGGGCTTAATGTATTTAATTTACTTTTAATTTCTGTAAATTTATGTTTTAACATCTATAAAATGGCCACAAGGTCTTCCCCAGTAAACCCGGGATCACCCAAAAACGTGGAGACTTTAGACAGTCCAAAACCATATGGTCTAACGGTCTCAGTAAACATGAATTTTGCAGGGGTGCCCCTTTCAAACACAGCTAGCCAATCCTAAACGTACTCACTCTGCCTCACCCTTCCTTCCTGTGGAAACCACAATAAAAGTACCTTGCTTACAGTCCCATTCTTTCTACCTTGAGATCAACCACTATGCTTCCCTGAGTGGTTCTGTGTGGCATGCTGTGCTCTCCCCAGGGAACTGTGAGTAAAATAAAAATATAAAACTCTTTCCAATTTCTCTCTCTTGATCTGCATCTAGCCTCACCATATGTCACTCAAGGGAATATGGTTCAAACATTTAACTACAGGATCTTACTATTATTTGGAAAGGTGTGTGTTTAAATAGTCACATACAGAATAAAATTAAATAATGATATATAGAATTACAATATTTTCTGAAAGGACAGTGAAAATTGCTTGCCCTTTCTTTGGAGTAAATTAGGAGAATCTGGTAAATACAAGTGGAGTTCAAAGTGATTTTTTCTGCTGGCAATGACCTTGTGTGTACTACTTCCTGTGGAATGTACAAGGTGTAATAAACGGAAGGAAAGTAATTTGCTTATAATAATTTATGAGATTCATTTCTCCACACTTTGAACAATGAGAATGAATTGTACTTGTGAAATTCCAGAAAGGAGCAGGTTAAAAGGGAGGGGTGCACTGCAATAAGTCACAGGGCATTTTAGGTACCAGTGTCATTAATTTAATCAAATTGACTATATATGCTTCCTCTGTCTCCATTTGTAATGTATAACTGAGCTGATCCTCATATTATAATACATTTGTTGATATTAAGAAATTATTGAAAACAAAAAATAATTAAAATGATAAAGCTATAACTCAGCTTAGAAAAACTATAAAAGCCAACTGTATTAAATTGGATAATAGCAGTACACAATGGAATGAATATCCTGCAATTTCTAATTAATTGACGACTTTGCATAAGAATTTAAAAATAATTCAGTGCAAACACTACACAAGCTTCTTCTTACAACTTAAATTGTTTAGACGCTAGGCAACAGCTAAGGATTAAGGGCTATACTATTCTAAAGAACTACCTGTCATTTCTTTTTTTGTTTTATGTATAGTAGTGTCCTCTTATCTGCGATTTCGACTTCTGTGGTTTCAGTTACCTGAGATCAGAAAATAATAAATGGAAAATTACAGAAATAAACAATTCATAAGTTTTAAAGGGCACACGTTTCTGAGTAGTGTGATGCAATCTCACATTATCCTACTCCGTCATGACTTGATGATCCAGGATCACCTGAAGCAGATGATTCTCTTTCTGACATATTGTTAGAAGGTCAAAATTAGCCTAATGCTACATCACAATACCTGTTTTAGTCACTTCATTTTATCTCATTACACAGGCATTCTATCAGATCACATTATCATAAGAAAAAAAGTACAGTCCAATAAGATATTTTGAGGGAGAAAACACATTCACATAACTTTTATTACAGTATATTGTTATTAATGTTCAACTTTATTATTAGTTATTGTTAATATCTTTATTGTTCCTAATTTATAAATTAAACTTAATCATAAATATGTATATACAGGAAAAAACATAGCGTATGTACAGTCCGGTACTATCCATGGTTTCAGGTATCCACTGGGGCAGGCTTGGAACGTATCCCCTGTTGATAAAGAGGGGCTATGGTACTGTGTTTTTGGTATCATATCTAAGAAATTTTTGCCTAACCCAAAGTCACAAAAATTTTGTTCTGTATTTTTCCAGAAGCTTTATGGTATTACATTTAGGCTTATGATCCTCTTCGAGTTAATTTTTAATATTATGCAAAATATAGATAAAGTTTATTTATTTTTAACATGGAATTCTAATTATATGAAAACAATCTGTTGAAAAACAACCTTCTCTGCATTGAATTGTCAGAAATTTATTGCCCTTATATGTGTGGGTGTATTCTGGAATCTTTATTCTGTTCCATTGATCTATATGTCTATCTTTGTTACCAATACTATGCTGTCTTGACTACTATGGATTTATACTGTGAGTCTTTCAACTTCATTCTTCATTTTCAAATTTTTTGACTTGTCTAGTTCTTTTGCCTTTTCCCATAAATTGTAGAATCAATCTGTTCATTTCTGCCAAAATCTTGCTGTGATTTTGATTTGAGTTGCATTCACTTTACATACCATGTTTGGGAGAATTTACATCTTAAGTATTGAGTCTTCCAGTCCATAAACATGACATACTTTTCCATTTCTTCATGTCTTCTTTGGTTTCTTTCATCAGTGTTTTTCAGTTTTCAGCATACAGTTCTTGCACATATTTTATTGATGCACACCTAATATTTCATGTTTCCCAATGCTATTGCAAAACGTTTTGACTTTTCAAGTTTAACTTCCAATTATCCATTACTGATATATAGGAATATAATAGATTTTTGTATATTGACGTCGTATCCTACATCTTTACTAAACTTATTAGTTCTATTAACTTTTTTTTGGAGGTTCCTAGAGATTCTATATGTAGCCATATGTTGTTGATTTCTCTTTCTTGCAATATTGCCCCAGCTTAATCTCTTCACATGCATTAGCTGATCACCACTCTGATGAAATGGATACTCTGAAAATCTCCAGAGTCTTCTCTCTGTGCAAGTTCCTCCTCTCTGATTCTCTGCCTTTGTGGATTGTAGTTATCATAGCCTTTTAAAACCCTTAACTCAGGGATACCCCTGGCTCTGCCTATGCCACCCTTCTTTCTAGCCATCGAATTATGGGCAATCATAGGGTTTCCATGTTTCCCATTTCTCAGAGATCACTGCTCTGTACTGCCTGTTATCAAATGTCTAAGAACCATTATTTATTTTTTCAACTTTTTTATTTTTTTAAGGGTGGATGATAAATATGATACTCGTTCCTATATCTTGGGTGGAAGCAGAATTTCCCACCTCGATACTGAATATGACCAAATAAACTGAAAATGATGATAATAAAAATAATGCACCTTCGTATTTGCTACATGCCAGAAACATCAATGAATCTCTGCTACGTAGAGTACATTTAATACTATATTGAAGGAAAAAGATAGAGCTTAACTCAAACCTCTCCTAACTCAAAGTAGAATGGTGTTGCAGAAATTGAAAGAGAAAACTGCAAGGGCCTGGTTTTAAATTGGGTTCTCTCAAAAGCAGTTCCTGACACATACACCTCAGAGCTAGTAATTTATTTGAGAGTAAATCCCATAGAGTTGAGGGAAGGAGTGGCATGAGTGAGACACAGAAGGAAGAAAACCCAAAATGAAACCTTACAGAATAACTATCAAAATTATGCAAGGGATTTGGAACTTGAGGCATTTATGAATCAACTCCTTCTCCCCATCTGTTGAGAACTGCTTCCCAGGAGTGTTAACTTTGGGTTTTGAAGGGCTTAGTGCTCTCTCTTTAACTTTAGAGAGAAATCTGAGGTGTGAAAGTGGAGAGACAATGTGGAGGGCACTTGAGCTGGAGTGTGGGTCAAAGTGTTTAAAGTTCTTTACCACAGTTGTACTGAAATTCTAGTGAATTGAGGGGTCATGACATAGGACATAAAAGGTGTTTGCTACAAATCTAAATATCACCCACTATGGCAAAAACTCCAGGTAGACAAAAGGTCAAACAGGAAATAGGCCACTTGAAACTGCCTTTGTCACTGTAGATTAATTACAGTCACCGGACATAGTACTGGGACACCAAAGGGCAGAGGTGGGCAAAACAACAGAAAAGCACGTTCATTGGACTTTACTAGATGTTCTTCAATGACATAGAGAGTCAGGGCAACAAGGAGACCAGACACAACCACACTTTCTTCCTGGAACAGAACTGAGGTCAAACACAAAGCAAGAAATGGAATGCTTCCCTGGTGCACAGCAGTTCATCAAACAAAGAGAGTCAGAGCAATATTGAATAATCTGTAACTGGACAAAAACCAAGTTCCCTTTCAACTTATCTTTTGCATCAATAAATGACAAAAGGCAGTGGTGCTAGGAACAGAAGATTTCAAGGACTAAAGTTTTCATCCAGTAATTCCATATGACAGTTACTTTTCATGTGCTAGAGTGTATACATGTAGTGAATTTGTATTAAAAACACACCGACTAATGAGCAATGCAGGATATATGGCTATTTCAATTTAATTATAAAACATAAATTTCAACATGGAAATTTAAAAGGTGTAATATAAAGCAATAATATTATGGGTCTCAACTTATAGATTATATTAAGAAAATGAAAATTAAGGAAAAATAATAAGGAATAAAATTGTGAATTCAAGGTAGTTGACAGATGAACGACAAAAGTAAATATGCAAGTATAAAAACTTAGGGATTGGAAATTAAAGATAATAAAATGTATATCACACAACTCCTACATTAAAAACAATGTAGGAATGTGAAAAGGAGCATACACAAGTAGAAGCAAATAAGTGAAATATTACATGAACATAGAGGGACATTTATTATGTTAATTAAGTCTCAGCATAAAAAATTGGCAGTCATAACTCTGAACCAAAGAATTTAGAAATAAAGCATGTACATAATTGTCAGAAAAAAGGAGAAAATGAAAGAAACAAAACATATAACCATAGTCTTCAGCATGCCAGTTTAAGACTGCCACGTGTCAAGTAGTTAAAATTAATTGTATAATCATAAATAAAATTAATACCTATGATCAAATAATATTGATAGTAATAGGCAACTATTTTTAAGTACTTTCCATGTGCCAAATGAAGTTCTGAGGCTGAAAGATCTATCATTAGTTACAGATTATATTCTTTTTTTTTTTTTTTTTTTTTTTTTTTTTTTGCGGTATGCGGGCCTCTCACTGTTGTGGCCTCTCCCGCTGCGGAGCACAGGCTCCGGACGCGCAGGCTCAGCAGCCATGGCTCACGGGCCCAGCCGCTCCGCAGCATGCGGGATCCTCCCGGACCGGGGAACGAACCCGTGTCCCCCGCATCGGCAGGCGGACTCTCAACCGCTGCGCCACCAGGGAAGCCCTATATTCTTTTTTATTATTACTTATTTTTTAATCAAATAGGGGGTTTATTTCTTCCTTTTGACAAGATCAACTTTCTTGGGAAGCATCCATGAGCTTAAACATATTATTAAATAGCAAAAAGACTATACAAACCTAAAGACATTTATGTGAATCATGGGAAACAGTGAAGATAAACATTATAATAAGAAGAGTCAGTATTTTCATCTTAAGAGTCTTTTTCATGTTAAACAGAGGGAAAACATCCTTTTAAAAAGACATAATATTTTGATGTTTATGGGTGGGAGACGTTTTGCTTGAATTTAGTACACATTTAGTCCTCTCAGCAATAAAATAAGTATAACATCACTCCCATGTTACTGATAAAGAAACTGAGGCACAAAGAGATTAATTAAGCTGCCAATTTCATATAGCTAGCAAGTAGCAGCAGTAGACATAAAATCTTCGTCCCTGACCCGTGGTGTACACTCATAAGAAATCCACTGGAATTAATACTTCTCATGTAGAATAATATAATGCAATTTAAGAAAAATGTCAGAATAAACATATGCTAGTGTCAAGTCCATAAATTAGCCAATCCAAGTACAGGTAATTAATTTGTCTACCATATTTTTAGAGGAAGTTATTGATTTTGGCTTCTAATTTTGATAGGTATGGTTGATTTTTAAGGTGATTTTTCATCATTATCCATAACAAAACACATTGAGATATTTCTACTTTCCAAATAATGTCTGTGCTTAGCAGCAATTAATTTTTTAATGCAATTAACAACAATGAGATGTCTTAAGTCTCACCTTTTCTGAGTGTGGCTGATTCTCTGGTTTCCCAAGTGTTTACTCTTCTTTAGGAATGAAGGTGTATTCAAATCATGAACCACCTGTAACCACACTAACTTATTACTAATATATTACTTATTGCATACAAATAAGTAGTGGGTCTGAATTAATACTTCTCCACTTCTCTTTCTTAAATAATTCACTTACTATAAATTAATTCTATGTAAGAGTTCTTGAAGATGCTAAAGTCAAGAAGCAAATTTTAAAAAATTCAATAGGAGATGAGAGTTTAAATATACTTTCCAAAATGGTATCGATTCTGTCTTTGCCGAAGTTTTTGATCCAGATAAGGCAGGCAATTTTGATGTGTTTAAAGCAACATGTGCTGTTGAAAACTATCAAAACTGGGGTGTTCCTTTCCTCTAGTGATTTAAAGATCCTTGTGTTAAAGATCTGGTGATCATATAGGCAACAGTTTTCTTTTATGGTTATTCTAAGATTGTCCAACTCAATAAGGAGGAATGGTGTCAAGGGTATAATCTTTGCTTAGTTGAGAGTTTTTGAAAGATGACTTTATCAAACTTTAGATGTTAGATCAAGAAAATTATGCCACTTTTATGATGTCTTCTCCAAAAAGATTTTCGCTTTTCCCTTTGGAATAATCTAAACAAAGCTTCCTTGGTTTTCTAGAGCTAAGTCAACTCTACTTCTCATTAACTTGTACGCCATTCACAGTAAGTCTCTTTGTTTGTGAATTTAGACTCTCAGCTACTTTCCTTTATGGTCCAACTCTACCCTTTCTAGTCCTGATCCTCGTGTTGACTTAGTCCTGAATATCAGAAAACTATAATCCAATGCCAATGACTTGCTATGGACTGGTTGTTGTCTTACCTCAAACTGCAAAAGTTATATCTTGGGAAGAGCTCAGGCTGCTAGTCTCAGCAGACAGCTGCTGTTTCAACTAAAACTACTCTGTCAAAAAAGTTAATAGTTGAATACACTTCGATTAAGGTGATTATGTGAAATGCGATTCCTTTCCCCCCACCAGAAAATGGTTGAAGAACTAAAGGCTAAAATTTCTGTTATGTTAAAGTTTATTTCAGTCTTATGCATCAGCATGGAATGAGAAAAAGCATTTTGTCACATTTGGAACTTTAGAGAGATTTCTCTCTGCATAAAAATTTGACTTCATTTTTAATGTTGAGTACTGGCAGTTTTCAAGACCAGCACTCTCCTAGCCCCTTCTGCACCACAGTGGGCAAGCTGATAAGAAAGCCCGCACACTTCTTCCTTTGGCACGAGCAGGAAGCCATGGTCCTATGAGAAGAAATTCTCACTCTGACCCCACCCAAGAATAAAACCCAAGTCCATCACCTCTTCTTGCCTTCTCAAGTCATTTTTAGACCTATTTGCCTTCTCCAGAAAGCCTTATTAGACCTACTGTAGACCTATTTGCCTTCTCCAGAAAGCCTTTTTAGATGAGTAATAAGACTTTTCCTACCTTCATCACACATGTTTGATGTTCTCTGTCTCAACATTTGAGCCGAATTTTCGGTGGGGTTCCCTTCCATCCCTCCATCCCACAACCCTTTCCATTTAGGAAAAAAGGCATGTTGGCAAACAGTCTGCCATCTCACTCTGATATTTGTCTCAAGGCTATCCCCCACTATATGTTTGCTTATAGAACATAAATTGGCTTTTACTAAATCTAATTCATTTTAATATATAATATAATCTCCCTAAGCTGTTTCTCTTTATCTTATCAAGGCATATCCTATGAAATTACTGGTCATATTTTAATAGGTCTAAAATTTTTTATTTGCATGTAGATCCATAACCAGAATTGAGGGACTTACAGAGGACTTAAGAGAATTCATTTTCTATAATCCAGTGCCAATAGGTCCCTATGCTCCTCATCACAACCAACTCATTGAGTTATCTTCAAATCCTACTTCTTAAAGACTCAGTCTGGCTTTTGCCCACACTGCTCCCTGAGCTTACTCTTACCTACTCCACTGGGCTGTGGAAAGTTCCTCACATGTGCATGCAGTTCCTTTTCTGTTCATTATTACTCTTCCTCTCCCAGCCTACCCCCTTTGCCCTGCTGACTCCTGATTACCCTATGTCTCGGCTTTCTATGACCTTGTCCCCAGAGCTGGCACCAGAAATGTTTCCTATTGCTTCCATAACATCCTTTACTTCACCTGCTGAAGAACTTACCCCATTCTATTGCTAAAACCTGTTTACTCTTCTGAACCCCACCAGAGAGGAACCCTACTACGAGGTTTGGACTTATGTACAATTTCTTCAGTGATAAGGTTTTCAGAACTAGAACAGTTCTGGTCAATAAATATATGTTGAATTACTGAAGCATCAAACTTAATAAAACATTAGTCATCAAATTAATTGTTTTAACAAATGAATCTGGAAGGAGAGAACATGATGAATTAAAGTGATGTTTGAAACTTTAACCATTTACCTCTCCTTCCTCAACAGAAGTAGAAGTAGAGTTTTCTCCCTAAGTGGGAGGGGAAAAAAATCCTTGAAATTGGTGGCCTGTCAGAGCGAAGCTAGGGATTGGCTTTAACGATTGAGCTGTCTCTGGCATAAGCCCTTCTTCTTTCAGCATAAGGTAAGTAACAGCCTGTTTGCCAGTTTCTTATCTATACCCTAAAAGTAAGTATATCAATTGTGCCCCTATTTTAATATAATATAAATACATTGCTAATTCTTTCATTCATGGGAAAGCTGACAAAAACAGGAAATCCATTACAGCAATGTTAATAAATTGACTTAGTTCCTCATTCCTAAAAATGAACTGTCATCAAGAGATCACCAGATAGTCAAAGAACAACAGCAGCAAAAATAAATAAACAAACAGAAAAGAAAGGATGTTTCAGAAAGAAAAAAATATTTTAATGGTTTCAGGAAAACAAAATATCAGTGATGGGAGGGAAAAAGTATAAACTTCAGGAGTATATATTTCTGTTGGTACCAATTTAATACATAGGAAAGACTCAATAAATATTAATCATTAAGAATAAACAAGTCATCAGTATAAACAGGAGGAAGAGAAAGAACTATATATGAGTAGGGGAGACTACCTATAGCCAGAGACCCTTTGAAAATCCTGCATCTTATGAAAAAGAGATTGGCTGTCTTCCATATGACAGTCTTTCTGTCATCTGCAAGATATAGAGCCTATAAACTTGGCATTAGTTTTCCCAAAATATGTTACTACAGAATGTGAGCTACTCCATTCGCCTAAAATCATTTATATTGCTTGTAAAAAAGGAATTGACAAAAGCCGAGATATTCTCCCACAAACTGTGTATATGTCTCTAAGAAATGAATTGTGCTTGTTGTTTCTTAATATTTCTACTGGAAAGAGAAAAAGCCTGTGTTATTAACCCAAATGAGGGAGGTTGGGGAATTATACTCACTTCCATTGGAAAAAAAATCACCTTAAGTTAATGATTCAGAGAGTGAATAATTTTAGGCTTTATATACATTATGAGGAGGAGAAAACTTTGCACTCTAGAATGATCTTACAGATATTTCCCTTGACAATGTTAAACTTTATTTGAGTTTTGGTCCTAGAAAAGGGAAGGAGTTAAGAAATCCCCCCACTCATTTGTGTTCTAGGAAATAGCTAACCACAGACGACCACACTGTTCCCCCAACGCTGCACAATCTAATACCCACTTCCATCGTTCCACATGACTATCCTAAGACTTCTTGATGACTCCCCTGTTGCTTGCCTCTATAAAGCCTTAGGACTCCTTTTTCTTAGAGATGTTCCTCATTAACGAACATTCTCTTTATTGCGGTGGACTGTGTAAACGCATCTCTTTAATTGCCCTGTGCATTCTATGTCTGACATCAGACCAAACTAATTTCCTGTAATATTAAGGTCAATGATTAGATGACTTCCTCCATTCCTATGATCAGGTCTTGTGTGAAATAAGCCAACAAAAGACAGGTTCTGACTTTTGATGCAATGAACTGATAACATGGGTGAGTACTAAAGAAAGTAATACAAAAGGATTAAGTCCCAGTTGAAAGACAGAATCCCTGTTTTTTCAGGTAATGCTCTGAAACAGAACTCAGCAATACACACCCTCTCCCATGAGTACAAGTCAACAACCTACTAATCCATTTGTGTGGGACCCAAAGCACTCAATTTAGGTTCCTGAAGGGGCTATTAACACCACATTATTTGCTGGTAACATACATCATAAGGAAAAAAAAAAACAACAAAAAACCAAACCCAAATCACCATATCCTTTTACTTTAGGATTAAGGGTGGGAGGATAGAGGGTTAATAATTTCCTTTCTTGTTTTAACATGTATATTTTTCACAATGCTTAAACATATAGGTATCCTTTCTTTATTTGAGTATCCAGGATGGAGACTTGTTAATTCAGTTGGACCTTGTAAGAGGCTAGGTAAGATTTTGACAAGTATGTTTTAAATTTATCCAGTTTACTAAAAATTATAATCAAATGTATTGTAAGTAAATAGTTGAAAAACAATTATATCAAAATATTATTTTTTAACAGTATTTTAATTGTACCTGGCAGCCTTATATGTGCATATAATAACCTGATGGTCATTTAGCAGGTAGATTGTAGGCCTAAAGTAAACAGAAAAAGAGTTCTCAAGTAAAAAAATATATAATAAATAGCAAAAAGAAAACATAAAAGTTAGAAAAAGAGAATCTGAAAATTGTAAACCATTCTAATAATAGAGATTATCTGATATAATTGAATAAACTATACTTCTGAAAAGGCCGAAAAGCATGAAAATCAAAGCAAATAAAATTATTTCAAGCTAAAAATTATTAGATGTCAAGAGCAATTCAAAATGATAAACCCAGCCTGTATATTTCTAAGTAACTTAAATGTTGATTATCTGAAGCACTGTCTCTTTCTATTTCTTCAAAGCAGATAGAATAATTAAACCATTTAGAACTTTTGCTCTCTGGTGTGCTTGATTTGCAAATTTAGAAATCTTGAAAAAGGAAAGATAGATAAAGACACATACATTTGCAAATATACACACTTGCAAAGTATATCTATTGACATAACTGGTAATATTCTACTTTGGAACATTTAAACAGCATACTTCAGCTACAATTAGAGAACAATCTGCACTGATAGAAACAGCATCAGTAGGAATCTTGGACATGCACTGACTTGCTAATGAAGCAGTCAATCTCCCACTGCCTGGATAGATAAAGCAGATATGAGTCTCTAGGATTTCTATGACTATGAAGCTATACTCAAAGAAATAAGTACTGTATATATGTGACTTGTAGAAGCAGCCTCATTAAATGTCAGTCACACGTGTTTATACGATTACTCAAATAGGACCTGTCAGCATCTGGGAAGAAAAGATTTCTTATAGTATTGATGAAACAGAGACCGTTACTTAAGAATCATTTATCTTAAGACAGATTTTGACTCCCGATGGATAGCGTGCCTCTTCTCTGGGTAACTGCCCCAAACCAACTTATCACTCCTCTCTATAAGCACATCAATGTTGTGCTTCAAGGAGCACTGTTTAGGGAGTCTCCCTATGGTTAATGAAAGCAAGCTAGACCTCCCTGGGCATAAAGTTGCGTTAGGTGATGTACAACTCTCCAGAAGAATGCAAGGAAGATAAGCAGTTACCTAAGTAAAAACTGGACTTGACAAAGTTAAACAGGCAAGAAAGACCATTCAAGACTATTGCAACAGGGGAAGGAGTCTGAAATGAACTCCTTGAAACAATGGGCTGGAGAGTTTTTAATAGCTGAGGTGGTGGTGATGGGATCATAGGCCACCTTCATTTGTTAGTTGGCTTTAATCAAAGAAAAAGTAAACTTTCTCCTATCTTCATGACAGGAGGTAGTTTGACATTATGGAGCAATGCACCTACTGAAGATAGGCTCCTACTCTCCCAAAGAGACTGGAGATAGGAATTTATCTCCTTCAAGGTTTACGTTTAAAAGAGACAGTTCTCAGGTCTTTGAGAAAGACATTTCTGGGTCTTAAAGTTGGCAAGAAACTGTAAGATTTATAAACATTTTTCAAAGGGGCTAGAGAAAAAATTTGCAATTACAAGTTTTCTAAAGTAAATGCTCTAAGAAAAGGGATTTAAAGGGTAGGAAGAAACTGTCTAAAGTTAAGTCAAGCTGAGAGGAACATGAAGGCCATCTTGGCCATAACACTTCTGAATTCATTTTCATAGTCGCTTTAACCCATGTCATTTCTCCACAAAATTATGTTTTTCAGCCCTTACATTATTACCATATGATCAGAAGTTACTCCTTTTGCCTATGTTCAAAATCTTCCCATTCCTCTTAGAACTTCTTCCTATACTTTTATGACAATCTCCTATCATGTCAGTGCTATGGTCTGAATGTCTGTGTCTCCCCAAAATTCATATGTTGAAATCCTAATCCCCAGAAGTGATGGTATTCTCCCCAGAAACTAGCCTAAATTCCAGTCAAATCAGCAGTCCACTCTCTGTTCTCTATTACTTCCATCCAGCTAGAACACTGCTTTCTGTTTGAGGTCATATCTCTTTAAGCTGTAGTTTGGAAAGTACCCCTACTTAGAGTATTGGAATGGATATGGAGTTTGCCTTATTTGTTTTTATATAAAACATCACATCTCTGAAGCGTTCAATACCATAAACATTACTTCATATATATTTTACTGTTCTATAATCATTTATGTTAGGAGACTAAGTCAGATACATATAAGTCATAACTGAAACTAAGTACGTTATCTTTTATTTAATCTTTATACTGCATCCCCTTTTTAGAGCAGGTTAAGAAAAATTAAGAAAGAAGTTATGTAAGAGGGTTAGTGACTGAGCCAACTTTTGTCCAATTCTAAAACTTGCGAAGCCTAGCTTTTAGTGAAGTTAGTATTAGTTTACTTTTTTTAAAAACTGTAGTTATGATTTAGGAACAGTTTCTCATTTAAAAAAAAGATTCCTCTTAGAATGAATGAGGTAATATATTAGGATTCAGCATAAAAGGGGCTTCTTAAAGTACAGTGTGTTATTATGGTAATTATTTTCATAACCCTGTAAAAATATTTCTCTGAATCAAGAACTAAATAAAGGTGCCCCATAAACATAGGCTTGTGTTGTGTTTACTTGCTTATGTGTCTGGTCTGGCTGTGGTATTATCCCTTAATTACAAGTTTAGCCTTGGCAGCCAAGATGAATATGAAATCATGTTAAAACTCCAATCTGCCATTTTCCTTGTTCTTCTGCCAGAATAGTTCTAATTAAGAAATAAATTAAAAATGGCTTCTTGCAGATACCTTGTTGGAATAATTGCTGTAAATGCAAAATTTACAAAATAAGTGATGCCAAGCAGCTGAAAGAAAATTAAGTAATTCATGTTATGAGACTTCAGAATTAGAAATGAGATGGCTTTTTCTAATCATTCACTATGCTCTGGTCAAAACAGCAGAGATGGCAATGGGAATATGACTAATACCAGTATTTTGAATGATGATCAAAGGGTACATATACTATGAACCCGTTTTTCAACATACACAGAAGTTCATGGTAATTTTTATGACTTACAGTACAAATATATCTGATATCTGCACTTCACAGTTTTCCAGTGAATGTCTATACTTTCCATTAGCAAATCTCCCAGAAGAATTAGATACTTCTTAGCATGACATAGAAGATGCTGATGCTATCTCTAATAGTCATTAAATGGTTCACTTGATTAGTTGAAATTTAATTTGTGCATAATAAGGCTGAAAGCATGAAAATAGTACTAATTTAATGTTATACATAATTTATTATTAAATAATAAAATGATTTTACACAGAACCTTATAATCAAAATATTACTTCTACACTGACTTTGTATGGATGTTACTTCAAAGTGATCATATTTTAAAGTGTGATACATATGTTTCTGAACTGAGAATTTTCTTCTATTTAGTAAAGCCCTTGTGAATTCTAGCTGGAAGATGGCTCAAAAACTGACCAAATGCTGATGAATCATGAAGATACTCTGCCTCACTGCAGAGAGAGCAGACAGTCCACTTTCAGGAAGACTTAAAAAGACTGAAATGTGTATGTGTGTGTGGGGGTGTCTTTAAATTTACCTATATAATTGTATAAGCATGCATTAAAATTTTTCATTGAAGTACAGTTGATTTACTATATTGTGTTAGTTTCAGGTGTACAGCAAAGTGATTCAGTTTTACATATATATATATATGTATGTATGTTTTTTTCTGATTATTTTCCATTATAGGTTATTACAAGATATTGAATAAAGTTCCCTTGGCATGCATTTTTGACATAGTTTCTGGTCTGATAACACTATAAACAATTTGTATAAATTCTTCACAAATAATAATATTTAGAACCAGTGATTTTCACAGTACTCTCAAGACTCCACTGAATATTCTAATGGTAGTCTTTAATAGTAGAACAGGATATGTTACACTAGGAGCAAAAAGCAGAAGTGAACATAAGAGAACTGAGATACTTCCAACCACCAACTAAGTAGATAAGGAGGGACTATGTACAGGTTGTTGTACCATTAATAAAATCTTTTCTTTCTAGATAGTCAATGTCTTTCAAGAATAAAATTTATGTTAAGTAAAATATTATGTAAATATAAATTTGCTTTTCTAAGGATATATAACATTTTGAATTGGTTTTAAGAATAATACTCAAACGATCTTGAGCCAAATTCCCAAAGATACTGCATATTTCCTGTGTTTATGACATTTAAAGTGAAACAGTATAAATTCACAGTCATTTCTCATGATAAAAATGATGATAAAAATGGTACAATTGGCTCGAACTGCATGAAACTGTACCACATATTTTTTCAGACCAAGCTAAATATTATTTACTCAAATTTAAATTTTCCACTAAAATTTTATATGTCTGCTAAATAAGTAGAAGGTAGTGAAGGTATCATATGAAGTATTTAAATCAATTTTTACTTTAGAGAATTTTGTTGATATTAAATTTTAGAAGACAATATTTTACTAGTATTCTTATTAAAAGTAGACATGATATACAATAGAGTAAAATTAAATGATGCAATGGCTGCTTGTTACAATTGGTCATGAAACCTTTTTTGCCATTCATAATCTTCTTTAGTTGCCTCCAACATTGTATAACAGTTTGTCTGGATAACCAATTGAATACGGCAAGAGTGAAGATATACCACATTCATGATTAAATTACAAGAGACCCAAATTTTATCTGACACTCTGGGAGAGGCCAGCTGCGACACCATCAGGACAGTCTATGGAAAGGCCTATATGGCAAGAAATAAAGGTCTTCAGCCAACAGCCAGAGAAAAACTGAGGTCTTTACAACAACCATGGAAGTCAGCTTGGAAGTGAATTCTCCAATTCCAGTAAAGGCTATGATGACTGCTGCCTGGACAGCAGCTTGATCACAGCCTGATGCTCGACTATGAGCAAGACTATCCAGAAAAGTTTCTCCTGGATTTCTGACCCATAGAAAGTGTGCAGTATAAGGAAAAATTTTAAACGCCTAAATTTTAGGATGATTAATTACTCAGAAATTGTGTACCAATATAAATTATTTAGGAGATATAGTATTGCTAATTTTTTATTTAGTGAATGGAGTGTTATAAAATACAGTTTATGATAATATAAATATTTAAACATAAATATTAAATACATGCATTCCTTTTGGTAAACTCTTTGGGAAAATCTGGGACATGAGGTTGTAAAATTCTAACCAATCGACGTAATAATAACAGTGCGATCTCAGGGGAAAAATGCAGAAAAAAGATTTTTTCTCATGAATTCAGTTTATCTTGGATTAAGAAAAATAGTTGACATTGAAAATTTACCAGTTTTATTATTATGAATCAATAAATAGGTAAATAATTTTTGACTACGTATCAGGTTTTTTTAAGTATTTACAATTATACCTATTATATTTACAATTATAGAAGAAGTTTGTTAAAATTCTACTGTGATAATCAAAAAACTCTACAGAAATGACTTCATGGATGAAACAAAACTCAAACCCTTTCCATATTTGAAATAAACTCACAGATATCTGCATCCATATTTCTAAAGAAATTCAAACAGAATTATAAAAAAAAAAAAAGAAGTTTCAATCCTCTTATGGCAGAATACCAGGTAACTATTTTCTTATGGCTTAATAGGAACAAATCTGAATGTCCCGACGTGAAGGTAAAGGTAAAAGCAAGGTATGGCAATAGCAAAAGTAATATTAAAATACATGTTGTACTGATAAGGAAAGAAAGCAGAAATAAACATAGATTTTTTTTTTTTTTTTTTTTTGTGGTACACGGGCCTCTCACTGTTGTGGCCTCTCCCGCTGTGGAGCACAGGCTCTGGACGCGCAGGCTCAGTGGCCATGGCTCACGGGCCCAGCTGCTCCGCGGCATGTGGGATGTGGGACGTGGGATGTGGGATCTTCCCGGACTGGGGCACAAACTCGTGTCCCCTGAATCGGCAAGCGGACTCTCAACCACTGCGCCACCAGGTAAGCCCTGCTCTAATCTTGATTTTCAATCATATCAGCATCAATGCAGCACAAATTATGTTTACCAAAGCAAGTTTAGGGAATGTTGTATGTAATTTCTCTCCATTCAAGTGTCACAGTATATATTACATTAATAGTTCTGAAAAGTGCAACAGTAAAGGATTCCATTTCACAAGCATTTATCCCATTGTCTATGGACTTAATGTGAATAAATGGTTGCTTTAACTAGCCTTGCTGATGAAGGTATAGTCCAAAGCAGCCTCTCTAGATACTGGTGGTCTTACGAAAAATTTGGAAATTCCCTCTGAATGTTCCACAGCTGTTGATCTCATACTGATGTACTTCTGATTGATGAACTTCTTTGCCTCACACTGCGTTGCTGGCAAGCTCAGAATTTCCAGTGTTTCCACTCTGGGTTCTGGAGGTATGAGAATGTCCTATTTTCCACACAACACAAACACTAGTTAAACAAAAGGATGGTCCTTATCCCTCTCTGCCTGTCCATCTCTTCAAGTTGTCTTCCTCCAATATTTTCTATATTAATGGCCAGGTAAGCAAGCCTCCCTCTTTACATCTGCCCTACAGTTTTGAATGATTCTCTTAGGGCTTCTGCCCTGGATTAAGGAAGAAAGCTTACCACATCCTTTCACCATTACTAGGAAAGATGAGGAAAAAAGTTGGGTTCTATTAAAAAAACACGCTCTCTTCTTCAAAACAGGCTTAGCCCCTCTCACAGTGGTGAGGTGGAGATGTTTTGTTATTCAGGTTCTGTTAAAATGGCACCTGTCGGCAAGTAGAAGGAGTTGGTTGCCCTCAGTATATAGTGAGTTCTAGAAAAATAAGGGGATTTTATAATTCTAATGGCCTTTTCACACTCACAGAGCACCTCACCTCATATATCTCAGTTACTTTTTCCCTTTACTGAATGTACAACAGTAGCTATTTCCAATGCCATTTGCTCCCTTGGATTTTGCAGATTAGTAAAATGATTAATCTACATTTGCAAGCAGATTAATTACCAAGAGAGTATGAAATTGTGAGACACAGGTTAAATCTAACAAATTTTAAGTAGATTAGAAGCAACATATGATTGCTAACTCTCAAACCTACCTAACGTTTACATGAGTCCCAAGCCAACTACATGTATTGTTTTTCCATAATAAAAGAACTGATCTAAAGTTACTTCTAACTAAAATATAGGCAACTTATAAAGGAAGAGTCAAATATAATATAAAGCCAGTTTTTCAAGACTCATTCCCACCAATAACTCAAAATAATTCAAAACGAATGAACAAACATAACAAAATAGAAACGCAGTTATAGATACAGAGAACAAATAGGTTGTTGCCAGAGGGGAGGGGGTGGGTGAAGAAAGAAAGAGATGAGGGAGTTAAAGAGGTACAAACTTCCAGTGGTAAAATAAGAGAGTCATGGGTATGAAATATACAGCATGGGGAATATAGTCAATAATTACGTGATATCTTTGTATTGTGACCTATCTAGACTAATCATGGTGATCATTTTGAAATGCATGAAAATATTGAATCACAAGGTTGCATAACAGGAGCTAACATAGTGTTATAGGTCAATTATACTTCAAAAACAAACAAACTCATAAGAAAAGAAATCAGATTTGTGATTCCAGAGGCCGGGGGTTGAGGGATGAGGAATGAAGGCACTTACAAGGGACAAATTTCCACTTATAAGATAAGTAAGCACTAAGAATGGAATGTACAACATGATAAATATAATTAACTTGTTGAGTGTTATAATAAATGGAAGTTATTAAGACAGTAAATCCTAAAGTTCTCATCATGAGGAAAAATATCTTTTTCTATTTCTTTAATTTTGTATCTATATGAGATGATGAAAGTTCACTAAACTTATGATAATCACTTCATGATGCATGTAATCCAATCATTATGCTGTATACCTGAAACTTATACAGTTTAAGTTGCTGTATCTCAATTATACCTCAATAAAACTGGAATAAAAAATAATTTAAAATATCAATGTAAAATGTAAATGTGACCCAGGTTGAATATATTCTGTCATGCAAGATGTCATTTTTTTATTCATTCAGAATATTTGATACTTGTTTCAAGTATTCTTAGATATACATATGGCAGAAGATTTCCTTCAAAGAAAAAAGCAGACATGTTTCATTTTTGTTCATCCCACAAATTGTTGTGTTATGTTCCAAATGTATTCCACATTTTTAAATACAAAGAAAAAATGTTTTAACCATAATATTTGGAAATACTTTAGGTTTTGGAAAATTGATATCCGTATATTTTTCTGAACTCATTTTGCTGCCTTTCACATACAAAGTTTGGCTTATGGATTTGCATTTAACAACTTTGACTAGTTATATCATGAAAAGGACACTAAGTGTTATGACTTTATGAGAGAAGTAGGCAAACTAAGTCTTTCAGGTCAAATCTGGCCCTCAGCTGTTTTTGTAAATCTTAGTGAAACACAGCCAGGCCTATTAGTTTTCTTATTATTTATGACTGCTTTCATCCTATAATAGCCGAGTTGAGTGGTTGTGACAGACACTGTATAGTTTGCAAAACCTAAAATATTTACCACGTGTTCCTCTATAGGAAAATTTTGCTGACCTTTGCTCTGTGAGAATATTGTAATTATCCCCATCTTACACAAGACATAACTGAATCTCAGAGAATTAAACGTGTTCTAGAACACAAAACTGGTAAATTGAAAACTGTTTACTGTCCAAGTGGGTTTAACTTCAAAAGACACATAGAGATTAGTTACAAAGGAAAGGAAGGTAGGCATTCTGAGCAAAGAAAACATGATATTTGATGGAATTGAAGAGCAATGAGATTGGTGAAGCACCATTTTGTTTTGGTTGGGTGATGAGATGTCCTGTAAATGGCAGAGAGAGGCTCACTATATGAGACTGGAACAGAAGTAAGGAACATGCTACAAATAAAGGGCTCTGTGACTAAGCTTGATCTAGATGCTTTAAAAAAATGAGCAACATGATCGGGTTTGTTTTTTAGGGGTATCATGCTAATAACATAATGGGAGATGAAATGGAGTCAGGCAACTCTAGAAGCACTGTGGTTATTGAAGGGGTATCAGCAAAAAGTGATTACGGCATTATGTAATAGTTGTGGTAAGAAAGATCAAGGGGCTCTGTGCATGAATGAACTGTAGTGAAAATGTGGAGCACAGAATGACTATAGGCATCAGGCTTAAATGACAAGTGGATGGCTGTGCCTCATGCTATGATAGATACTGCAATTTAAAGAGAACAAAGAGGAGTTCCAGTTTGGGGTTTGGGAGAGAGGATTAATTATTTTTTGGAAAGCTGGCTTTAATTGTCCGTTAGTGTTTAGATGAAGTTACTTTGCACTTATTTGGTAGGAGGTTGGCTATGTAGATCTGTAGTTTTGATGAAAGCTTTAACTGCACATATAGATTGCGGCTATCCACTGATGGGATATTTAAAGCAGGATTGGTGCAGAGTCAGGTCACTTTGGTAAGGAATACTAGGTGGCTTCCATTCTGATAAATCAGGTGCAGGTTCTGAGTGTCAAGCTTTTATTTGCTGTGTGTGTGATTCAATTGTCTTAATGTCTTATTTGTTGTTGATTTTGTTTTGTTGTTTGTTTTGTTTTGCGGTACGCGGGCCTCTCGTGGCCTCTCCCATTGCAGAGCACAGGCTCCGGACGCGCAGGCTCAGCGGCCATGGCTCACGGGCCCAGCTGCTCTGTGGCATGTGGGATCTTCCCAGACCGGGGCACGAACCCGTGTCCCCTGCATCGGCAGGCGGACTCTCAACCACTGTGCCACCAGGGAAGCCCTGTTGATGTTTTTTAAAACAAGAGTTAAAGGAGTCTTAACTACTTTGCTCCATGTTTTTGTAAATATATGAGTATTTTAAGCAGTTTCAGCTACTCCATTAAGGGGTTGTGGAGAGATCACAGAATGATAAGGGCAGGGTGGTGAGAGGGGCATTACTACCATTAAAGGGCAAGTAGAAATAAAAAACTCTGTGACAATCATCAAGGAAAAGAAGCTAGACACTATGAGGAAAGTCACTATATATACATAAAGCATATTGCTGGAGAGCTCTGAAATTTTATAAAGGTAAAGCCAAAATTGCACAGGCATTATATTGCAAAAATGTTATAATTTATCTCATTCCTCAGATATTTGTATCTGGTATGATGTTGGTTCAAGTTCAAGTTCAAGCCACAGAAGGTGTAAAGAGAAAATCTGATTCATTTCCCATAAACACAGCCCCTTCCTTCTAACACAACGTCTATCACCCATGCTTGCACAACGTACACACACATACACACACGTATATATACATGCACAGAGCAACAGCAAGGAGATAAAACTATGTAATAAGGTGGATTGGTACAGCATGAACTGACCATTCACAGCTGCTCTTAAGAGGTTGATTGCTATTTTATAACTTTCTTCTTCCCCTTCCCCTCTTTCTTCTCCTCTTTTCCTTTTCTTCTTCCTCTTCCTCCTCCATCTTCTCTTTCTCTTCCCTTTCCTCTGTTTTATCTTTTCTTTATCATTGGAAGAGATGAAGGAATGAAGTCTAAGTAATTACAAGCCAAAGCTTGGATATCTGAATATTAAAACCCAAAGCTCAAATGACAAGAACTGACGATAAAGAAAATCAATATTCTCTAAATTGAGTACTAAGAAGCTTTGCTGTGTTTTTGAAATAATAACTTTCCTCCAACTCCCTCCCGCCCCCTCAGAGACTCTGAAGCTCTTAGTGCCCCAATTCAGGCCAGGTTTTCATGTATAACACTAAACTAAAGCAACTTCTGGAACCAGAAGGGTCGCTTCTCTCTTATCAAACCAACCTTATGCATATGCTAGAGCCTGATTATTGCACACATAGAATCATAGACCTTGAAGACATATGACTATTATATTGGATCATTCATAACTATAAATATATGATAAATTCTTCTGCTTATTTATTATCATATTGATTTTACTACATAATATACAATTTTTATTTTAATAAATATTGAGTATAAATAAAAATAATTCTCAAGTTTCCCTTGTGATCTTAGTCCCTCCATTTTAAAAGAAACTATTTTGCCCTAAGCACCTTGTTTCAAAATTTCCATAGGTCAACATTTTAAAATAATAGAAAAAATGAATGCTATAGCTCATCAGTTCCTTTATGGTAAAATTCTGCTTACTATGTTGCCATACCAGCAACTACAAAATTTTGATTAATGATAAACTTATTTCCTTTTTTTGATTTTGTATTAATATATTTGCTAGCTTTCAATTTTCCATTTTTCAGGACAATGCCTCAAGCATTAATACATTATTCAGCTTTATATCTTCAAGTATAAAGTTTTGCTACCACCATTTTCCTAAATATATAGTTAACTCTCAAATATTCACTCAAATATAAAGAGCAGTGAGGTGTGCAATGCAATGTTTTAAATAATATTAAACACCTGACTAGGAAAGCTTTTCCATTTATATTTAATTTATGTATATTTTTCTGTTTCTACATGTTCACTCCAAACAAATAACAAGTAATCCACACTGAAGAACTAATAGAAAATTTATTATACTCTATCCAGTTTTCTGTTGCTCTTCTTTACTCAGCTCCTATCTAAATGCAATTTTAAATAGAAAATCAGCTATTTTCTCTCAGTCTAGTGCAAAGTTCTCTCTTTTTTTTTTTTGCGGTACGCGGGCCTCACTGTTATGGCCTCTCCCGCTGCGGAGCACAGGCTCCGGACGCACAGGCTCAGCGGCCATGGCTCACGGGCTCAGCCTCTCCGCGGCATGTGGGATTTTCCCGGACCAGGGCACGAACCCGTGTCCCCTGCATCGGCAGGCGGACTTTCAACCACTGCGCCACCAGGGAAGCCCCAAAGTTCTCTCTTTTAAGAATGTTCTCTAGGGCTAGTTATAAAGAGCTGTTAAGATCAGGAAATAAACTGAGCAAATCAAAAAGTCAAGATGTTTTAAAAGCATTTAGTGAGTAACACAGATATTAAGAAATTCAGTGTTTCAGTAGAATTGCTTTGTCATACTTAAAAATAGACCATGTATCCCTAAATGTATAAAATCCACATGGAAAGTTAACTCCACATTTCCAGACTATTCCAATAGGCAAACTGCAGGAAATATGCTACATAGCTTCAAAAGCAAGGTGCATGCTGAGTTAAAAGTTAGTGAGATTCAATTCTAGAATATAAAAGATACAGAGCCAAAAAACAATAAAATATACGATACATTTTACTGTTATGTTTCCCAAGATAGTTTGCACCAACTATGAGTCCACTTGCTGTATCTATAAAAGTCTGCCAGCAGGGCTCTCCCTTGCACTATAATTTGGAAACAAAGAATTTAATTAATTTAAATAAATTTTCTTGGAAGAAATGTCAACCTTGAAAGCCCTAACAAACCTAAATACATTGAATTCCCAACGCGAACAACTAATGCTTACAATCTTACACTTGCTTGTGCCATTTCTTTATGATCAAATCCTTATTAATCCACTAGTGTTATGTTATTTAACCTTGAAAGCTATCACTGTTGTTAGTTTAAAAAGAATAAAATGTACAAAAATGTACATTACAAAAGTTTATAACATTGATTAAGTGAGCACTGAAGAGAATGCTCATATTTACTTTGAGCTATTGATCTTTGGGGCAAATTCTTATTTTTCGTTATAAAATTGAAAACTTTGCCATAAACTGTGTTTTGCCTTTTTTTAAATAAATAAAGTAATGGGATCAATGGTTCTTTTATGACAAAATGATTACTCATGGGTATAGATCCCTGTGTAATACATAATAATAAGAATATAAATGCTCATTTCTTACACTTTGCTTTATTGCCCTTTGCAGATATGTCATTTTTTACAAAGTGAAGTTTTGTGGCAACCCTGCACTGAGAAAGTCTATTGGCACCATTTTTCCAAAAGTGTTTGCTCACTTCGTGTCTGTGTGTCGCATTTTGTTCATTCTCACAATATTTCAGATTTTTTCATTACTATTATGTTTGTTATGGTGATTTGTGATCAGTGATCTTTGATGTTACTATTATAATTGTTTTGGGGTGCCACGAGACTCTCCCATATAAGATGGTGAACTTAATCTATAAATGTGTGTGTTCTGACTGCTCTAACAACCAGCTATTACCCCATCTCTCTCCCTTTCCTCTGGCCTCCCTATTTCCTGAAACATGAAGATACTGAAATTAGGCCAATTAATAACCCTACAATGGCCTCTAAGTGTTCAAGTGAAAGGAAGAGTTGCACATTTCTCAGCTTAAATCAGAAGCTAGAAAAGATAAAGCTTTGTGAGAAAGGCAGGTTGTGAATGCAAAGGAAAAGTTCTTGAAGGCAATTCAAAGTGCTACTTCAGTGAACACACAAATGATAAGAAAGCAAAGCAGCCTAATTGCTGATATCGAGAAAGTTTTAGTGGTCTGAGTAGAAGATCAAACCAGCCACAACATTCCCTTAAGACAAAGCCTCATCCAGAGCAAATTTCTAACTCTTCAATTCTGCGAAGGCTGAGAAAGGTGAGGAAGCCGCAGAAGAAAAGTCTGAAGCTAGCAGAGGTTGGTTAATGAGGTTTAAGGAGGAAAGTCATCTCCATAACATAACAATGCAAGGTGAAGCAGCAAGTGCTGATGTAGAAGCTGCAGCAAGTTATCCTGAAGATCAAGCTAAGATAATTAATGAAGGGGACTACACTAAACAAAAGATTTTCAATGTAGACAAAACAGCCTTCTCTTGGAAGAAGATGCCATCTAGGGCTTACAGAGTTACAAAGGAGAATTCAATGCCTGGCTTTGAAGTTTCAAAGGACAGGCTGACTTTCTTGTTAGGGGCTAATGCAGCTGGTGACTTTAAGTTGAAACCAATGTTTACCTACCATTCTAAAAATCTGAGAGCCCTTAAGAATTATGCTCAATCTACTCTGCCTATATTCTATAAAAGGAACAACAAAGCCTGGATGACAGCATGTCTTCTTACAACATGGTTTACTGAATATTTTGAGCCCACTGTTGAGACCTACTGCTCAAAAAAAGAAAAATAAAAAGGGCTTCCCTGGTGGTGCAGTGGTTAAGAATCTACTTGCCAATGCAGGGGACATGGTTTCGATCCCTGGTCTGGGAAGATCCCACATGCTACGGAGCAACTAAGCCCGTGCGCCAAAACTACTGAGCCTGCGCTCTATAGCACGCAAGCCACAACTATTGAGGCTGAGTGCTACAACTACTGAAGCCCTTGCGTCTAGAGCCCATGCTCTGCAACATGAGAAGCCACCACAATAAGAAGCCCGCGCACCGCAAAACAGAGTAGCCTCCTCTCGCGGCAACTAGAGAAAGCCCGCATGCAGCAACGAAGACCCAATGCAGCCAAAAATAAATAAATAAATAAATTTAAAAAAAGAAAAAAAAAGGGTCCCTTTCAAAATATTACTCACTGCTAATGTACCTGGTCACCCAAGAGCTCTGATGGAGATACACAGTGAGATTAACATTGTTTTCATGCCTGCTTACACAACTTCCCTTCTGTAGCCCATGGATCAAGGAGTGATTTTGATTTCCAAGTTTTATTGTTTAAGAAATATATTTTGTAAGGCTAGATCTGCAATAGAGAGTGATTATTCTGATGGATCAGGATAAAATAAATTAAAAACCTCTAAAACAGATTCACCTTTTTAGATGCCATTAAGGACATTCATGATTCGTGGGAAGAGGTCAAAATGTCAACAGTAACAGGAGTTTGGAAGAAGTGATTCCAACCCTCAGGGATGACTTTAAGATGTTCAGGACTTCCGTGGAGTGGAGGAAGTAACTGCAGATGTTGTAGAAATAGCAAGAGAATTAAAATTAAAAGTGGAGCCTGAAGATGTGACTGAATTGCTGCCATCTCATGATAAAACTTTCACAGATGAGGAGTTGCTTCTTATGGATGAGCAAAGAAAATGGTTTCTTGAGATGAAATCTACTCTTGGTTAAGATATTGCCAAGATTGTTGAAATGAGAACAATGGATATAGAATAGTACATAAATTTAGTTGATGAAACAGTGGCAGGGTCTGAAAGTATTGACTCCAATTTTTTGTGGGTTTTTTTGGGCTGCATTGTGTCTTCGTTGCTGTACAGGGGCTTTCTCTAGTCGTGGTGAGCCGGAGTTACTCTTCATTGTGATGCGCAGGCTTCTCATTGCGGTGGCTTCTCTTGTTGCAGAGCATGGGCTCTACGTGTGCAGGCTTTAGTAGTCGTGGTACGTGGGCTCAGTAGTTGTGGCACATGGGCTTAGTTGCTCCGCGGCATGTGGGATCTTCCCAGACTAGGGCTCGAACCCATGTCCCCTGCATTGGCAGGCGGATTTACCACTGCACCACCAGGGAAGTCCCTTGACTCCAATTTTAAAAGAAGTTCTACAGTGGGTAAAATGCCATCAAACAGCATTGCGTGGTACAGAGAAGTTGTTTGTGAAAGAGTCAATGGATGAGGCACACTTCATTGCCTTTAAGAAACTGCCACAGTCACCACAACCTTCAACAAACACCACCCTCACCAGTCAACAGTCATCAAATCAAGCTAAGAGCCACCACCAGCCAAAAGGTCGTGACTCACTGAAGGCTCAGATGGTGGTTAGCATTTTTTAGCAATAAAGTATTTTTAATTAAGGTACATATATTGTTTTTTAGACATAATGCTATTGCACACTTAAAAGAATACAGCATAGTATAAACATTACTTTTACATTCACGGGAAACCAAACTTTTTTGTGACTTGCTTTAATGCAAAATTTGCTTTTATTGAGGTGGTCTGGAACCAACTTGCAATATCTGCAAGTATGCCTGAATTTAAAATAAAGTCTGCCATTAAACTCTAAATAATCTTGTTATTTGACTATTATCTCCTTAGAGTCATTCTAACTGCACAAAGCTTTGTAGCCTTACATGGGTTTTTATTACTTCCTATAGTTGCAGAGAGTTTCTCCTTGTTAAAATTTATTATTTTTTTTTTTATATTTCACCTTTTGAGCCCAATCACTTGGTTAACGTTTTAGATATTATAACTCCATTATTTCCTAGAATGAAAAATATTTATTTGGTGTCAGAATAATACAGAGTCATTTCTATATTTTTACCTATGTAGCTAATTATAAATTATAAATTTGTCTCAATAGTCCTGGTTGAATACACTATTAAGGCTAGATGTTGTCATGAACAAACTGATAGATTATTTACCTAAAATTCAAATGGGTGCTTGAGGTCCTAAAGGACAGGAACATATCATGATAAAGGAGCCTAAGAGGTTATCGACCTATGACCAAACATTTATATGGTATCAATATATTCTGGTTAATGAAAGATGCTATCAACACCAGTGGATGTATGAAGGAAAGTCGTAGATTTTTCAGGGCAGATTAATAATGTTATTCAGGATACATATGATTAGAAATGACCCTATTGCCGGGATTTTTATGTAGTAGACATTTTAACTGTAGTCCACATGGGCAATATATGGTGGCAAATCAATGTGTCTTTGTTTCCATCTGTGTTGTCTCCAGACTGTTTATCAACTCTGCCACCAAGAGCCTGATCACATTTAGGAAAATGAGGCTGTAGTAAAAAAATGTCCTCTTTTATGTGGGTAATACGTTTCTGCACTACAGATTCACTGTGGCGCTAAGAATCAGCTTGATTGTAGAAAAATAAATCACTCTCAAATATGCTAAAATTAAGACTATTACAGTTATATACATCCTTTTAATCAAAATAGGCAAATACAATAAATTTAAGCAAATGTGTACTCAAATAATATAGTATAAATGGGCAATAATTATATTAAATAAACATTTATAATAATAATGTATGGGCCTTCCTTGAAGATTAAGTTTTTAAACTTTGAGCAAAATGAATAATTTGAAGTTGTAACTTGCTTAGAATGTTTAGGATAGGTAATCACAGATCAGTCATGTATTTGGATGGAATTTGCAGTGCTCCTCTCTATTGCATAAAGTGGACTCAAGTACCAGAGAATAGGATGAAAGGCAATGATCCAGTGTCCTTTATAGTAGATCTCACAGTCACCTCCCTTCCCCCCACTGTAATCATTTTAATCTCCGCATCTTAACAATAATGTATGACTCAGTAAGGATTACCCAGCCATTGAATTTTTCTGCTTAAGAATTTCATCATGATTGGGCTAATGACTATGCTAAGATAAATGAACAGATTATAAAAGTGGCAGCAGGGCTTCCCTGGTGGTGCAGTGGTTGAGAGTCAGCCTGCCGATGCAGGGGACACGGGTTCGTGCCCCGGTCCGGGAGGATCCCACATGCCGCAGAGTGGCTGGGCCCGTAAGCCATGGCCGCTGAGCCTGCGCGTCCAGAACCTGTGCTCTGCAACGGGAGAGGCCACATCAGTGAGAGGCCCGCGTACCACAAAAAAAAAACAAAAAACAAAACAAACAAAAAAAAGTGGCAGCAGTTCACACAAGAGGCCCATATCAGCTTCAAGAGTTAGAGACTGTCCCATAGTACGCAAACTTCAGTATGTGAGGAAATCTTAAGTAGGAAGATTATTCATTATCTTTTCAGACACCCCTGCCTGTTCCCTAGAAATGTCTACCTTAGGCTGAGAAAACATCTAAATTTTTACTTTTTAAAATTATATGTCTTTACTGTTCATACAGTTGCCTCCGGCCACATGTTGCTATCTAAATTATTCAATAAATCAAAATGAAATTAAATTAAAAATTCAGTTCCTTTGCCAAACTAGGCTACTTTCAAGGGTACAATAGCTACATGCAGCTAGTGCTACCATATTGAACAATGCTGATATGGAAGAATTATTATTTTATATTAAGTCTTTTCATACTGTTTTTTTTTTTTTTTTTTTTTTTTTTAAAATATTTATTGGGGTATAATTGCTTTACAATGGTGTGTTAGTTTCTGCTTTGTAACAAAGTGAATCAGCTATACATATACATATGTTCCCATATGTCTTCCCTCTTGCGTCTCCCTCCCTCCCCCTCTCCCCATCCCACCCTTCCAGGCTGTCACAAAGCACCGAGCTAATATCCCTGTGCCTTGCGGCTGCTTCCCCCCAGCTATCTACCTTACTACGTTTGTTAGTGTGTATATGTCCATGACTCTCTCTCGCCCTGTCAAAACTCACCCCTCCCCCTCCCCATACCCTCAAGTCCGTTCTCCAGTAGGTCTGCGTCTTATTCCTATCTTACCCCTAGGTTCTTCATGACATTTTTTTCCCTTAAATTCCATATATATGTGTTAGCATACGGTATTTGTCTTTTTCTTTCTGACTTACTTCACTCTGTATGACAGACTCTAGGTCTATCCATCTCATTACAAATAGCTCAATTTCATTCTTTTTAAGGCTGAGTAATATTCCATTGTGTATATGTGCCACATCTTCTTTATCCATTCATCCGATGATGGGCGCTTAGGTTGTTCCATCTCCGGGCTATTGTAAATAGAGCTGCAATGAACATTTTGGTACATGACTCTTTTTGAATTTTGGTTTTCTCAGGGTATATGCCAAGTAGTGGGATTGCTGGGTCATATGGTAATTCTATTTGTAGTTTTTTAAGGAACCTCCATACTGTTCTCCACAGTGGCTGAACCAATTCACATTCCCACCAGCAGTGCAAGAGTGTCCCCTTTTCTCCACACCCTCTCCAGCCTTTATTGTTTCTAGATTTTTTGATGATGGCCATTCTGACTGGTGTGAGATGATATCTCATTGTAGTTTTGATTTGCATTTCTCTAATGATTAATGATGTTGAGCATTCTTTCATGTATTTGTTGGCATTCTGTATATCTTCTTTGGAGAAATGTCTATTTAGGTCTTCTGCCCATTTTTGGATGGGGTTGTTTGTTTTTTTGTTATTGAGCTGCATGAGCTGCTTGTAAATTTTGGAGATTAATCCTTTGTCAGTTGCTTCATTTGCAAATGTTTTCTCCCATTCTGAGGGTTGTCTTTTGGTCTTGGTTATGGTTTCCTTTGCTGTGCAAAAGCTTTGAAGTTTCATTAGGTCCCATTTGTTTATTTTTGTTTTTATTTCCATTACTCTAGGAGGTGGGTCAGAAAGGATCTTGCTGTGATTTATGTCATAGAGTGTTCTTCCTATGTTTTCTTCTAAGAGTTTGATAGTTTCTGGCCTTACATTTAGGTCTTTAATCCATTTTGAGCTTATTTTTGTGTATGGTGTTAGGGAGTGATCTAATCTCATACTTTTACATGTACCTGTCCAGTTTTCCCAGCACCATTTATTGAAGAGGCTGTCCTTTCTCCACTGTACATTCCTGCCTCCTTTATCAAAGATAAGGTGTCCATATGTGCGTGGGTTTATCTCTGGGCTTTCTATCCTGTTCCACTGATCTATCTTTCTGTTTTTGTGCCAGTACCATACTGTCTTGATTACTGTTGCTTTGTAATATAGTCTGAAGTCAGGGAGCCTTATTCCTCCAGCTCCTTTTTTCGTTCTCAAGATTGCTTTGGCTATTCGGGGTCTTTTGTGTTTCCATACAAATTGCGAAATTTTTTGTTCTAGTTCTGTGAAAAATGCCAGTGGTAGTTTGATAGGGACTGCATTGAATCTGTAGATTGCTTTGGGTAGTAGAGTCATTTTCACAATGTGATTCTTCCCATCCAAGAACATGGTATATCTCTCCATCTATTTGTATCATCTTTAATTTCTTTCATCAGTGTCTTATAATTTTCTGCATACAGGTCTTTCGTATCCTTAGGTAGGTTTATTCCTAGATATTTATTCTTTTTGTTGCAATGGTAAATGGGAGTGTTTTCTTGATTTCACTTTCAGATTTTTCATCATTAGTATATAGGAATGCCAGAGATTTCTGTGCATTAATTTTGTATCCTGCTACTTTACCAAATTCATTGATTAGCTCTAGTAGTTTTCTGGTAGCATCTTTAGGATTCTCTATGTATAGTATCATGTCATCTGCAAACAGTGACAGCTTACTTCTTCTTTTCCGATTTGGATTCCTTTTATTTCCTTTTCTTCTCTGATTGCTGTGGCTAAAACTTCCAAAACTATGTTGAATAAGAGTGGTGAGAGTGGGCAACCTTGTCTTGTTCCTGATCTTAGTGGAAATGCTTTCAGTTTTTCACCATTGAGGATGATGTTTGCTGTGGGCTTGTCATATATGGCCTTTATTATGTTGAGGAAAGTTCCCTCTATGCCTACTTTCTGGAGGGTTTTTATCATAAATGGGTGTTGAATTTTGTCGAAAGCTTTCTCTGCATCTATTGAGATGATCATATGGTTTTTCTCCTTCAATTTGTTAATATGGTTTATCACATTGATAGATTTGCGTATATTGAAGAATCCTTGCATTCCTGAATAAACCCCACTTGATCATGGTGTATGATCCTTTTAATGTGCTGTTGGATTCTGTTTGCTAGTATTTTGTTGAGGATTTTTGCATCTATGTTCATCAGTGATATTGGCCTGTAGTTTTCTTTCTTTGTGACATCCTGTCTGGTTTTGGTATCAAGGTGATGGTGGCTTCGTAGAAGGAATTTGGGAGTGTTCCTCCCTCTGCTATATTTTGGAAGAGTTTGAGAAGGATAGGTGTTAGCTCTTCTCTAAACGTTTGATAGAATTCACCTGTGAAGCCATCTGGTCCTGGGCTTTTGTTTGTTGGAAGGTTTTTAATCACAGTTTCAATTTCAGTGCTTGTGATTGGTCTGTTCATATTTCTATTTCTTCCTGATTCAGTCTTGGCAGGTTGTGCATTTCTAAGAATTTGTCCATTTCTTCCAGATTGTCCATTTTATTGGCATAGAGTTGCTTGTAGTAATCTCTCATGATTTTTTTTATTTCTGCAGTGTCAGTTGTTACTTCTCCTTTTTCATTTCTAATTCTATTGATTTGAGTCTTCTCCCTTTTTTTCTTGATGAGTCTGGCTAGTGGTTTATCTATTTTGTTTATCTTCTCAAAGAACCAGCTTTTAGTTTTATTGATCTTTGCTATCGTTTCCTTCATTTCTTTTTCATTTATTTCTGATCTGATTTTTATGATTTCTTTCCTTCTGCTAGCTTTGGGGCTTTTTTGTTCTTCTTTCTCTAATTGCTTGAGGTGCAAGGTTAGGTTGTTTATTCGAGATGTTTCCTGCTTCTTAAGGTGGGCTTGTATTGCTATAAACTTCCCCCTTAGAACTGCTTTTGCTGCATCCCATAGGTTTTGGGTCGTTGTGTCTCCATTGTCATTTGTTTCTAGGTATTTTTTTTATTCCTCTTTGATTTCTTCAGTGATCACTTCATTATTAAGTAGTGTATTGTTTAGCCTCCATGTGTTTGTATTTTTTAAAGATCTTTTCCTGTAATTGATATCTAGTCTCATGGCGTTGTGGTCGGAAAAGATACTTGATACAATTTCAGTTTTCTTAAATTTACCAAGGCTTGATTTGTGACCCAAGATATGATCTATCCTGGAGAATGTTCCATGAGCACTTGAGAAAAATGTGTATTCTGTTGTTTTTGGATGGAGTGTCCTATAAATATCAATTAAGTCCATCTTGTTTAATGTATCATTTAAAGCTTGTGTTTCCTTATTTATTTTCATTTTGGATGATCTGTCCATGGGTGAAAGTGGGGTGTTAAAGTCCCCTACTATGAATGTGTTACTGTTGATCTCCCCTTTTATGGTTGTTAGTATTTGCCTTATGTATTGAGGTGCTCCTATGTTGGGTGCATAAATATTTACAATTGTTATATCTTCTTCTTGGATCGATCCCTTGATCATTATGTAGTGTCCTTCTTTATCCCTTTTAATAGTCCTTATTTTAAAGTCTATTTTGTCTGATATGAGAATTGCTACTCCAGCTTTCTTTTGGTTTCCATTTGCATGGAATATCTTTTTCCATCCCCTTACTTTCAGTCTGTATGTGTCTCTAGTTCTGAAGTGGGTCTCTTGTAGACAGCATATATAAGGGTCTTGTTTTTGTATCCATTCAGCCAATCTGTGTCTTTTGGTGGGAGCATTTAGTCCATTTACATTTAAGGTAATTATCGATATGTATGTTCCTATTTCCATTTTATATATTGTTTTGGGTTCGCTACTATAGGTCATTTCCTTCTCTGTGTTTCGTGTCTAGAGAAGTTCCTTTAGCATTTGTTGTAAAGCTGGTTTGGTGGTGCTGAACTCTCTCAGCTTTTGCTTGTCTGTAAAGGTTTTAATTTCTCCATCAAATGTGAATGAGATTCTTGCTGGGTAGAGTAGTCTTGGTTTTAGGCTATTCTCCTTCATCACTTTCAGTATGTCCTGCCAGTCCCTTCTGGCTTGTAGGGTTTCTGCTGAGAGATCAGCTGTTAACCTTATGGGGATTCCCTTGTGTGTTATTTGTTGTTTTTCCCTTGCTGCTTTTAATATGCTTTCTTTGTATTTAATTTTTGACAGTTTGATTAATATGTGTCTTGGCGTATTTCTCCTTGTATTTATCCTGTATGGGACCCTCTGTGCTTCCTGGACTTGATTAACTATTTCCTTTCCCATATTAGGGAAGTTTTCAACTATAATCTCTTCAAATATTTTCTCAGTCCCTTTCTTTCTTTCTTCTTCTTCTGGAACCCCTATAATTCGAATGTTGGTGCGTTTCATGTTGTCCCAGAGCTCTCTGAGACTGTCCTCAGTTCTTTTCATTCTTTTTTCTTTATTCTGCTCTGCAGTAGTTATTTCCACTACTTTATCTTCCAGGTCACTTATCCGTTCTTCTGCCTCAGTTATTCTGCTATTGATCCTATCTAGAGTGATTTTAATTTCATTTATTGCATTGTTCATCGTTGCTTGTTTCATCTTTAGTTCTTGTAGGTCCTTGTTAACTGTTTCTTGCATTTTGTCCATTCTACTTCCAAGATTTCGGATCATCCTTACTATCATTATTCTGAATTCTTTTTCAGGTAGATTGCCTATTTCCTCTTCATTTGTTAGGTCTGGTGGGTTTTTATCTTGCTCCTTCATCTGCTGTGTGTTTTTCTGTCTTCTCATTTTGCTTATCTTACTGTGTTTGGGGTCTCCTTTTTGCAGGCTGCACTTTCGTAGTTCCCGTTGTTTTTGATGTCTGTCTCCAGTGGCTAAGGTTGTTTCAGTGGGTTGTGTAGGCTTCCTGGTGGAGGGGACTAGTGCCTGTGTTGTGCTGGATGAGGCTGGATCTTGTCTCTCTAGTGGGCAGGTTCACGTCTGGTGGTGTGTTTTGGGGTGTCTGTGGCCTTATTATGATTTTAGGCAGCCTCTCTGCTAATGGGTGGGGTTGTGTTCCTCTTTTGCTAGTTGTTTGGCATAGGTTGTCCAGCACTGTGGCTTGCTGGTCGTTGAGTGAAGCTGGGTGCTGGTGTTAAGATGGAGGTCTCTGGGAGATTTCCACCGTTAATATTATGTGGAGCTGGGAGGTCTCTTGTTGACCAGTGTCCTGAAGTTGGCTCTCCTACCTCAGAGGCAGAGCCCTGACTCCTGGCTGGAGCACCAAGAGCCTTTCATCCACACAGCTCAGAATAAAAGGGAGAAAAAGTAGGGAGAATTAGTAGAAGTATGAGTAAAGAAAGACGGAAAGGAGGAAAGGAAGGAAGGAAGAAAGAAGCAAAGAAGGAAAGAAAGGAGGGAGGGAGGGAGGGAGGGAGGAAGGAAGGAAGGAGGGAAAGAAGGAAAAAAGACAGAAAGAAAGATGATACAGTAAAAATAAAATAAAGTATAATATAGTTATTGAATTAAAAAATATTTAGAAAAAAAAAAAAAGGGACGGATAGAACCTTAGGACAAATGTTGGAAGCAAAGCTATACAGAGAAAATCTTACACAGAAGCATACACATACACCTTCACAAAAAGAGGTAAAGGGGGAAAAATCATAAATCCTGCTCCCTGAGACCACCTCCTCAATTTGGGGTGATTCGTTGTCTAAAGGAGGGAAGGAAGGAAGGAAAGAAAGAAAGAACGAAGGTAAAGTATAATAAAGTTATCACAATTAAACTTAATTATTAAGAAAAAGAATTTTTAAAAAAATGTCATGGACGGATAGAGCCCTAGGACAAATGGTGGAAGCAAGAGTATACAGACAGGATCTCACACAGAAGCATACACGTACACACTCACAAAAAGAGGAAAAGGGAAAAAATCATAGATCTCGCTCCTAAATTCCACCTCTTCAATTTGGGATCATTCCTTGTCTATTCAGGTATTCCACAGATGCAGGGTATATCAAGTTGATTGTGGAGCTTTAATCCGCTGCTTCTGTGGCTGCTGGGAGAGATTTCCCTTTCTCTTCTTTGTTCTCACAGCTCACAGGAGCTCAGCTTTGGATTTGGCCCTGCCTCTGCGTGTAGGTCGCCGGAGGGCGTCTATTTTTTGCTAAGACAGGATGGGGTTAAAGGAGCCGCTGATTCGGGGCCTCTGGCTCACTCAGGCTGGGGGTTGGGGGATGGGGGAAGGAGGGGCACTACGTGCGGGGCGGGCCTGCAGCTGCAGAGGCAGCGTGACGTTGCGGCAGAGGCCGGCGTGATGTTGCACCAGCCTGAGACCCGCCGTGCGTACTCCCGGGGAAGTTATCCCTGGATCCCGGGAACCTGGCAGTGGCAGGCTGCACAGGCTCCGCGGAAGAGGGGTGTGGAGAGTGACCTGTGCTCGCACACAGGCCCCTTGGTGGCGGCAGCAGCAGCCTTAGCGTCTCCCGCCCGTCTCTGGGGTCCGCGGTTTTAGCCGCGGCTCGCGCCCGTCTCTGGGGTTTTGCGCTTTCAGCCGCGGCTCGCGCCCGTCTCGGGGGCTCGCGCCTTCAGCCGCGGCTCGCGCCCGTCTCTGGGGTTCGCGCTTTTAGCCGCGGCTCGCGCCCTTCTCTGGAGATCCTTTAAGCAGCGCTCTTAAACCCCTCTCCTCGCGCACCAGGAAACAAAGAGGGAAGAAAAAGTCTCTTGCCTCTTCGGCCGGTGCAGGCTTTTCCCCGAACTCCCTCCCGGCTAGTCGTGGTGCACTAACCCCTTCAGGCTATGCTCAAGCCGCCAACCCCAGTCCTCTCCCTGAGCTCCGTCCAAAACCAAAACCCGAGCCTCAGCTCGCAGCCCCGCCCGCCCCGGCGGGTGAGCAGACAAGCCTCTCGGGTTGGTGAGTGCTGGTCGGCACCGATCGTCTGTGCAGGAATCTCCCCGCTTTGCCCTCCGCACCCGTCGCTGTGCACTACTCCGCGGTCCCGAAACTCCCCCCTCCGCCTCCCGCAGTCTCCGCCCGCGGAGGGGCTTCCTAGTGTGTGGAAACTTTTCCTCCTTCACAGCTCCCTCCCACTGGTGCAGGTGCCGTCCTTATTCTTTTGTCTCTGTTTTTTCTTTTGCCCTACCCAGTTACGTGGGGAGTTTCTTGCCTTTTGGGAGGTCTGAGGTCTTCTGCCAGCCTTCAGTAGGAGTTCTGTAGGAGTTGTTCCACGTGTGGATGTATTTCTGGTGTATCCGTGGGGAGGAAGGCGATCTCCGCGTCTTACTCTTCCGCCATCTTCAAGGTCCCTCCCATACTGTTTTTTTTTCTTCCACTTTAGTTGAGATAATTGACATAAAGCACTGTATAAGTTTAAGGTATACAGCATAATAATTTGAGTTATATACATTATGAATGATTACCACAAAAAGTTTACTGAGCATCCATCATCTCGTATACATACAAATTAAAAGAAAAAGAAAAAAAAAATATTTTCCTCGTGATGAGAACTCTTAGGATTTCCTCTCTTAACAACTTTCATATATATATATATATATATATATATATACCATACAGCAGTGTTAGTTATATTAATCATGTTGTACATTACATCCCTAGTACTTACTTATCTTATAGCTGGAAGTCTGTACCTTTTTGACCACCTTCATCCAGTTCCCCCTCTCCCTGCTCCTGCCTTCTTATACTGTTTTTATAGTTCCCCTTCATCTTTACTTTTTCAGCTTAATCCTCATGATTTTTTTTTTTTTTGGCTATTTCTTATTCCCTCAACTATCAGCAGCTCATTTATAAATATATTTCTCATAAACCACCGACAACTTGAATACCTCATAGGGAGTTCAAATGAACACCTCTACAACCCTGGAATGCTTCTAGTCTTTGTTATCTCAGTCAGTGGAAACATCATTCATATAGTTGCTCCAGCTATAATCTTCAGTAACATTCTTTATTGCTCACTTTCCCTCTATTGAGAAGTCCTATCATTTCTATTCTCAAATATGAGGTCTATCCTTCCTAATGTCTACATAAGCCACCATCAGGTCTGAATGAATATGACAGTTTCTTTTTTGATCTCCCTGCTTGTACTCTCGTCCTCTAAACCATTTTTCTTTGCTTATTAGCTCTGGTAAATATTACAGATAAAAGAGTCATAACCTGCATGATCCTTGTGCCCTGTATAATCCATTGTTTATGACCTTTGAAGCGTATTACATAATGCCTTTAATAAAACCTATGAAATCTTCTACTTGCAGTAAGCATACCATATTGGTTAAGAAAGAAGGCTCTCTGTAAGTAAGTCTGCTAGTTTAGGATCCTGACTCACAGGCTTACTCATGATGCGGTTTTAAATAATTTACTTAAACTGTGTTTCATTTCCTCATTGTTAAATACAGATAGGAATAGTTCCTTTCTCAAAAGACTGTTGTGAAGGATACACAAATTAATTCACAGGCAGCACTTAGAATGGTTCCTGGCACACAGTAATTGCTCAGTAAATGTTTAATATTATTCTTTCAGGACTGAAAAAGACAGCACAAACTGGACTCTACCTTCTCTGCTTCCTCTTACTTTCTTGCTCATTCACTGCATTCCAGACTCAATGCATACTCTGTTTAATTTTTCTAAGCTGCCGCATTTTTTCCTAGTTCTGGATTTTCACTCAGAGCCTGAAATGCTCTTCCCTGTGTTTTCCATGCTGGCAAGGCTGTTTCTCAGCCTTGTTTGGCTGACTGTCACCTTCTAAATAACTGTCCCCCAAACCTCTGGGTTTCCATCTGTCAGGCCCTATAATTTTATTTCAATTGATTGCTTCCTAATCATTATTAGTATGTTTAATTATTTGTCTATCTTCTTGTTAATTGTCTGCTGTTTTCTCTTGTTCACATCTAGTCCTGGATGCCTCTTATATAAGAGATAACAATAAAAATGCATTGAACTGCTCAATGCAAGCATAAATTAATGACTACTTATTAACCTAACACTTTAAGTATACCACGACCAGAACACAAGAGAGTAGTACTAAAAACATTTCAGTCATTCTTCATATTATTTTTGTATAGTAACACTTAAAATAACAGTTCTTGAGTATTTACTCATAGTGAGTTTATTCTGAGTCAAAATCTCTTTTTCACACACATGCAGCCAATTCTTGGATTTGAGGTTCGATATCTTTTTTATAAGGAAATATTGCTACTGATCATCTCATGAGAGTCAAACTATTGATGTAATGCATAAACTTGGTAATTGTATTCAGAATACAATATTTGATAGCCCTCCTAGGTCTCTGTGTAGTACATTAATTGCCAAGTGAATGCCAATGCTTTGTTTCAATAGATAGGCAAGAAGTAACCTGTTAGCATCACAAATCTGAGAATCTGGTAATAAACAGATAGTATTAGTGTATAAGTCCTCATTCTCCCACCCTGAATTGATGATACCTGGGTTCATAAGGCAGTGTCAACCTCATGTATCTACCCACTTGCAGGCAAAACCTAGAATGAGCAGATTCTAGAAAATCAATCATTGGTTTGCAGAACAGGTCTAAATGAGGTTGCTCATTACATAGAAACAAGAAAATGAGTTCCACCTCTCTAGGCTCAACCAGGTCCAAGAGGTGATATGATGAAAATTAATGAATTATCGATCCTTTGCCATCTCAACCCCAACTATCAGTATAAATACCCATGTGAATTGTCAGATGTGTGATTTCTCCTGTGTGGAGTTGAGAGTAAGTGTTCACATTCACCTTGGTCTTTTCAGGGAACAGAGCAGAATGGCATTGGATATGTGAGGAGGGGTAGTTAAGGCTTCTCTTCTTGCGTTATTTAAAGTCATTCTTAAATATCTTCCCTAATTCTGAAAAATGCTCCTTCTCTCACGACAGTTTACCCTACCATTTTTCTCTGAAACAATTCTTTCAGATACTCATATGAGAATAAATTAGGTCTTATCTGAGATGATTTTTTAAAAGCAAGGATTTATGTAAAGGTTGCAAACAGCTAAAGATAACTCTTAGCAAAATTAAAAACCCTTTAGTAGAACAGTGAAAATGTTACTAAATAGAGAAAGAGAGAGATGTGGAAGGAGATCGATGGCTATGAATTCACATTATTCAGATAAAATAAACTATTAAATTTATTTTTAAGGAAATATTTACTGAGAAGTGTTTGAAAATAGTTGTGCTATAAACACTGTGATAGATATGAATATGAATAAAACATGTCCCCAACTTCAATGAAATGAGTCTAGTACAAAAGTACAGAAACAGAACGAACACCATCTTATTATATTCCATGTTCTCATTTAATGCTAAATGTATATTTATTGTAATTCTAATAATAGCTGAGAAAAATTATCCTCAGATCAAGTAACTGATTTATTCAAAATCCCATTTGAAGTGAAAATATGGAAACAGAAGTTGAACCCATATGTGCCTGGCTCTAAGGCATATGTTCTCAGTAGTGCATCACATAACTATCCAGGAAAGCAAGGTCCATATATCTACCAGGTAAAAGCATTAAGACATAAACAGATATTTAGAGTACAAGATAAGCACAAGGAAAAACCTATTTGTCTTCAGAGAGAACAGAGAAAACTTGGCACCATGATGATTGAAAAAGGTTTACGAGTTGCTGATTGGCAGAATGGACAATGAAGGATACTTGGAATTTTAATAGGTAGAACTGAAAAGAAAGCCATTTTGGGGGAGTGGGGGGAAGTTCACTGGGAAAGAAATATTCCTTCCTTAAAAATACCCTAGACATTCTTTGTGAGGAATGTTTTAAGAACAAGTTTTTTGTGAGATGGTGATTTTATGCTTAGGTGAAAGCCATTTGTCTCTACGGTGGTACTGCTTGAGTAATAAATAAATGATGCAAAAATCAATGGCTGAATCTCATACATTTATTTCATATAATTGCTGATCAGACAGAAAACTAACACCCGCCTGGTAGATTTACCTTTTGATATGTGTCATATTCCTCTATTTTTTAAGTTTTGGAAGGCAAATGGTTTAACTAATTCTGTACAGAAATACCTATTGTAGTGTAGGTTTCTGCACTATTAATAGAAGTGGATAATCTAGTTTTCAGGTTTAGAATTTAATGTCTTGAATAGTGGAGAAATATGATTATGATTAAGTGTATAATAGGGTGTTTGTTCATTAGAGGTAAAGGAGTAGGCTTATATTAAATAAATTTTCCAGATCTCAAATTCAATACCAACTTTAGAACTTGCTTTTCTCATTTGATAAACTGCCATGGTCATTCTTTCAAGTTAATTGTAGACGTGTAGATTTCTGTATTGAATGAATGACAATTAACTTATTCATTCTTGAACTGATGTGGCCATTAATATTTATGTCTGTTTAACAATTCCAAAACAGTGATGTAATATATATCCTTATGATCATGTCCTTAAATATTGGTGTGGGGTTGTGTAGTGATAGGATAAATCTCCAAAAGAAAAACTGTCACTCAAAACCTGCTTTATGTCTTAGGTTATAAAAGATCTTGCTAGATTTCTCTTGAAATTAACAATCACTCTTAGCTCCTGATATCAGTATGTATGTTGCTCTCTGAATCTTTACAAATATTGGATATTATCACTCTGCAAATAACGTTTGTATTCTTATGAACGAAAGGTAAGCTGTATAATTTTTGCTTGTTATAATATGCTGATCATAACTTCTAGAGAAATAAAGACATTTTTCCTCTTTCATGAGGTGGGGGTGCACACTTGTTTTCCCCTGTAAATTGTTTATACATATGTATTAAACATTGTTTATTGTATTGTTTATGTTTTTTGTATTAATGTGTAAAAATACTGATTTTTTATGAACCCTTTATGATGTATATAATGGGTTGTGATTATTGTTTAATTTTCTCTTTTGAATTTAGTTATGATTTAGTTTGGCTCATAGAAATGTTTGATTTTCATATGGTCTATACATGCATCTTTTCCTTCTGGGCTTCTATAGTTTTACTCTTGCTTGTGGAGGTGAGTTCATCCCAGCACTACTGAATACCCTTCTAATTTTTCAGTGATTAATATTTCATGTTTAAAGCTTTATCCACCAGGTATGAATTTATGTATACAGCAAAGTAGGGATTTACTTGGGTTTTCCTCCAGATGAGGGACAGTTTTGCCTGGACCACTTATTAAATCGACCATCTTTTTTTCATTGAATTAATTATTCCTTTTTTGTTTTATTCATGCTATTTGTTTAGTTTCTATAATCACATGGACTTAGCCTGTATGTTTTGTTCTGCTATCTCTTCAAGTTCACTACCAACTGCTTTAACTATAAAGGCATTTAAAAATTTTTAAATGCTTGTGAGTCAAGTACACCTTTACTATTATTCTTCCAATATTTTCCAAGATATTCAGACATTTTCCATTCCATAGTAACCTGAAAGCAATTTTATCCAGTTTTCAAAATATTCCATTCTGTTATTGATTGGAACTACATTTCAAGTTTATATTAATTACTGAAAGGTTGACATGTAAATGTTCTCATCTGGCAGCCTGACATCTCTCCACACTTTCAGGTGCCATTTTTTGTCTTTAATTAAGACCACAGACTTTTGTTCACATTGGACTCATACTTAATTCTTTAACATGCTTTCAGTTACTACTGAGAAGAAGATAAATTTCTATTCATAATTGGCATATAGAAAAGCTAGTATTTGTTGGTAGCATAGGGAAAGCTACTATGTGTGATACAACCATCTCAGATTCTCTTTATGTTTGTGGTTTTTTTTAATTGTTTATTGTAGGTTTTAGATATTCAGAATTATTTTCTTCACATAATGGCATTTCTTCTTTTCAATATATATATTGGCTATGTTTTAAAAAATCTTATTAACCATGAGAAAATAAAAAAGAAATAGTTTTGAATAATAATGACTAAGAGCACCTCTGACTCTCCTCTTATTTTAATGGAGAAATGGCTCAGAAGTTTTGTCCAAATGTTTGTTATTTACTGCTGTGTAAGCCTAATGATAATTAAGTGGTTTCTTGCTTTTTCCATTTGGCTTAGACATTATATTACATTTCACTCCTAAATTTTATCAAATATTTTGTATTGATAACATTGTTCATGTAATGAATTATGTTACTAGGATCTTAATTTTGGTCTGAATGTTGGGGAAAGGGGGGAATAAGTTTTCACAGTGCCTTATTTTGAATCTCTACTGGATTCAATTCTTAATGTTTTATATATAACATTTGTATGTGAATTTATATTAATTTTATTTGAAAATCTTCATTTTATTTTACTAAATTTTTATATTAATTAATGTTAGGTTCAGAAAATAATTGCAAATGCTTATATTTTTCCATTATCCAGACTATTGTAAATGAACAGAAATTATCTGCTATCCAAAGGAAGCATTTACTTTATCAATAGAGTTTGGAAACTTTTTAAATGGCCAATCTATTATTATCCTTTTTCTTTCATGATTATTTCTCAGTTTGTGTTTTGTAACATTTTATAGGTACATTTGGGTATATTACATTTTACTAGAAAATTACTGATTACCACTAGATTTCAAATAAACTGACAGAATTACAACAAATTTTCTTTGAAATTCATTTTACTATCATTTCATTTCTTATTTGTGGTTATATCTTCCTTACTAATACTAATTTTTATTTATATTTTAGTATTTCTCAATACTAAATACATTTTTATCTCTATTATTGATATTTTCCAAGAATTGGGTTTAGCTTTATTCTTCTTTATTACTATGTGTGTTTTTTTTTTCAGTTTCATTAATTTTATAATTAACAATTCCCACATTCTATTGTTTTTGGGTTAATTTTATTTTTCTTTCTTACAGATCTTGCTGTCATATGAAGTACTCTACTTTTAACTTTTGGATAAGTTGCAGTATTGATTTTTATTTTGTCTCTTTAGTAATCATTTGGAACCATTTTATGAAACTTTCAAAGTAATGAATTTCTCCTTTTAATAATCTATGCTTTTAAAATGCATTATATTCCTTTCGATCATACACATACTTTAGTTTTGTAATTTATTTTTGTTTCTTCTTGCTTTTTCAAAAATATATACATATATATATATACTCTAAAAAGTGTGCTCAAAATATTTTTTTAATTTAATGCACATTTAGGCAATATTTTATATAAAAACAGCAAGGCTAATTGAATGAAAGCAGGTGAGAAGAGTTGAGAGATTTGTTTTTGGTAGTTTCCTCCTGGATTTGACTTTCAATTCAACCTTTTAATACTCCATGTGCTAACTTCCTCATGAGTAAATTGTATTTATTAACATTACCTAACTCTTAAAACTTATGTGAATATCACATCATCTAAGTGCTTCTTACCTCATAAAAATAAACCTGATGTGAGTGCTCAATAATATAAGCTAATATGACATAAACTGAAAATCATGAGAGAATATTTTTAACCAACAAATTTAAACTCCTAGGTAAAACAGACAATTTTCTAGGAAGATATAAATTTTAAAAATTAATTCAAGATAAACTGGCTACTTGTTATAAAACAATAAAAATAAACTTTAAAAAACAAAGATATAAGTTAGGAATGATATCTATAAAACCACCAAATTTCATAGTAGGTTGTTCCAAAATTCAAGAAATAGAAAATTTTTATTTTATATAAAGACTTTGAGTCTAATATTACCTTGATATTGGAATCTTCTTTATATATACCTATCTTTGAAAAGTCATATAATTCTACAGTATATTATTTTTAAATGTCTCTGTTTTTGAAATAATCATGCTCCCATCTTGGACTTCAAAGTATTTAATTGGACTTCATAACAATGATAATAGGATTAATTTGATGCTCAGAATAAAAGTGTATTCATAATAAAGTATACTCATAATAGTAAAATTCTGTTTATTCCAAATTCCATTTTATATTTCTTAATCTCCAATCAATTTTTTAGTAAGAACAAATATCTAAAAACAGAAGAAGTACTTTTCTTTGACAAACAGGATTCTGGGTCCTCAAATACAAGGAATTTGAAGGACTAAACCCACTTTTACTAACCTTCTGGAGTGTATTTCATTGTGTAACTTTTAATGTCTATATTTCATATTTGTGACTTTTCTCTCCCTTATTAGACCATCAGTTTCTTGGAAAGATAAATCATGTTAGACGCTACCTCGATTTTATGAGAAATGCAAATATAAAATGTTCTGCTAAATAAACAATGTAGTTTTAAAAGTATGAGATCAGATTATTAGAACAAGTGTCTCAGTGTAATGACTTCCATATTTGTAATCACCTTCAAGTAATTCAAGCTTGTTAAACTTCAAAAGTCCCAACTTCAAAATTTTCTTCTGATTCAAATAGGCTTCCCTTTTCATTCAATTATAATACCTCTGGAATGACTTTTTCATTGCTGCCTTCGAATGTTATCTTTGTTTTTGTGAGCAATTTTGTTTGCCTATTTCACAGCTTATAATCAATTTTCAACATTTTTTAGTGAGATATTTATCTTTTAACTTCCATTAGTACATTTCATCCAATTTAAAATAGATGATTGGCTATTCACCTTTCTTTCCAAACCCTCTCTCAATCATCAGTAAAGAAAAAGAAGTAAACCCCAAATCTGAAATGGAGTAATAAACAGAGAGAGATAAATGATGATAGATAGATAAGATAACAGACAGATAATGAATTCTGAATTTTGAAATCACACAAATTATTACCATGTTGTTTAGGAGAAGTACAAATTTCTTTGTCAAAAAAAGTTGATTTTTCTTGAAAATATTCCTCTTTAATGTGCAAACAAATTTTCAGGAGATCTTGTTTAAATGCTTTGACTTTTTTTTCAAAGTAAGTGAAGCACATGATTATATACTCATATGGTTAAAATTCAAAGCCATGTTAACCAATGTGTGGTTCTTGAAACAGCATCATCATTACCTTCTGGGAACTTTTGAAAATACAGAATTTCCTTCACTTACATAGAAAGAGTAAACATATAAAGCCTTAAGTGAATGTCATTGAAATCATTATTAATCTGTGCAAAAGTGCTGTTTTTTGTTTTTCATCTTATACATTCTTAATTGTATCAACGTAATTTATACGTTTCATTTTGTTCCATAATTACTACAAATAGTTCTAACTTGCTTCTTCTTGACTCTCAATCATTTGTGTCACATTCAACTTCCATAATCACATCAACTCTTGCCCAACAAACTTTCAGTGATTCTCTATTGTTTACTGAATTAAGCTGTGAAGATAAAAGAAACCTCACTTAAAATGGAGTGGGGAAGCCCTGAAGCGAAGACTTTTTCACCTAGGAATTCTATCTCCTGCTTTTAAGAAAAGAAAGAAAGATCCCTCCCTACCCCAGTGACAACGCCCTAACCACTACTTGAAGACAATGAGAAATGGCAACAAATTCTAACTCTTGTTCTGCTCCAATAAAATTTAAAACAACCCTCTCCAATTTCCTCCTAATACCTTATAAAAGCTGATCTTCTCTTTGTTTCTTCGGACTTGCCTGTGGTTTGCCATAGCTTGCTTGTGCTGGGTTACAATTCCTCTGCCATTCCCGAATAAACTCAATTTTGCATTTTTATAATTTGTCAATTATTTTACTTAAGGGTGACAAAACCAAGCTCCTTTGTTTTCTATTTAAGGTTTGCCATTATACACTCCTCAGCTTTTCCTTTTAACATTGTCGGTTATTACTTCTTCATATAAATTCTATATTCCTTGTAATCTGACTGGCCTTTATCCCTCAAACATGTATTTTAATTTCCTAGCTTATTGCCTAATTGTTCAAAATATTTTAAGAACACAAAAATGGCCTTAAATTTGTATTTGGGTTCGTCTCCTATTCTACAAAAATATTATACCTCAAAGCACTGAGGTATCTTTCAAATAAAAGTGATTTCCATATATTATAAGGAACTGTGAAAAATCAGAAAAATATAGAAAGATAATAATAGATAGGGAAGAATTTCATTTTTTAACTAGAATCAAACACCTACATGCAAACTATAGTCAACTTACATTGTATATAAAGAAAGAATGTAGCAAGGGAACTGACATATGTAGTATACATCAGAGTTAAATATTAATTCATATGAGTTTCTAAATGGTAAACATCCATAGCAAATGCAAAAGACAAGAAAATAGGCGGAGGAAAATGGGTTTTAAACCATTTGGAATTATTTCTTTCATGACATATTCTGTTCTCACATGTACTAATTCAGATTAACATTTTTTTTCTTTATAAGTGTGAGTACGTTTTTTCCACTCCTTTAAGAGATAGGATGAGCTTGTCTAGTAAAATATACTTCATTCCCATCCTTCCAACATTCATGCATTGCACATTGGCCCCTTATCTCCTTTTGTATGCCAGATTCGGATTTTCATACCTCAGCTAGTGAAAGAACATTTTGAGCTATTATATGTTGCTGCCTGCTGGCTGTAACAATTCAGTTTCGTCAAGATCACCAACTTAGTATGTGATATATGTGTATTTTTGAATGACATATATCATTCTTCTCATATAACTTTATACAATGAGTGGAAAATGAAGACAAATATAAAATTATAATATCAGCCTGAAAAGCATGTTTTTTTTATCTTTGATAAAAGTAGAATTTGTGGAAGAAAAATAATAACATGGAAATATGACAGATTATTTGGAAAATATATTATTCCAGACCTTAAAGGAAATTTCAGGGAGGATGCTAATTACTGATTATTTACATTACTTATACACTTACACAAGTGTTCATCTCCTCAGTATATACTTCCACAGTGCACGAGGTTACTTTAATAAAAATTTGCTTTTAAATATTTTAAGACTTGAAGAAATTGATTTCTTTTAACAATCTAAGCATGGTTTTGATATCTGGGGTAGCCTAAAAGCTATTTCATTAATAAATATTTCTGCATAAATATAGTATTTTTCTTACATTTATTTTTGATCTTTGAATTTAGGGAAATCTAATTTACTTGTCTTTTTACTGTGTGCTTTCTAATTGACTAAACATAAATATAACCAAACTTCCATTCATGTTATGCTTTATACTTTCAAAAATCTTTATATAACCTAGTCAGTCAACTGAACATTCTGTTAATATGTAGTCAAAGGCATTTTAATATTGCTGAGCCCCCATAACTGTATATTTGCAAATGCTGGAAGTTCCTTATGACCTTTGTGAAAATTATAAAAATGATTATAAATGCCTGAACAGCTAGACAAAACAAACAGCACCGGGTAGTCCAGGAGTGTGATGTATAAGCCACAGAACATCTGTGCTATGAATGTTTAAATCCATATGAAATCTGCCTTCGTGCAGCAAGGACCCAGTAAGACTAAACACATAATAGTGGTTTTGTGGAACGTGTTGGTCCTAATGCAAGGAAATTCTATCTTAATATAGTAGGAATCACGACAGGTCCACAAAGTCCTGATTGGTGTATAATGCCATTCAGGTATATTATGACTTGTTTAGGTTTCTGTGTGGAGATAATTGCGTTTAAAACAAACAAAAACGATCAGTATATTTTTAAGTTGATCTCAAGTAGCTTATTTTCACATCATATTAAAGAATCTTAAATACATGTATATAACTTTAATGATATCTGAAGTACTCACCATATTAGCTTTTTTTCCCCGTTTCTTATAAATCACCTCTTTGTATGCTTTAGCATGTTCGTAAATTAAGAAGTTAACTCATAGTAAGTAGGGAGTTTTTCAATGCTTCGCCCCACTTTTTTTTAACTCAGTATTTCTTAAATATTAAATTGTTACATGTTAAAAACATGATACTGGATCTGCAAGTTAGGAGATAGTTTCACATATAAAAAACATTGTTAATGAGAAGGAAGGATTTTGCTGCTCAGATTTAACTGTTCTGTGTAAAACTGCATTAGATTTTCCAAAGGTGTCTGACTCTTTCTTAAAGCAGGAGTATGTGAATTAACAGCTAAGAATCATCTTTTGTAAGAACTTTTAGATATATTCTTAAACATTATTCATATAAGCATTAAAGAAAAGCTCATATAAATAATACCCACAGCGAGCAATGAACATTGCTAGAGAAAAACACAGAAAGTTCTGTCTTTTAATTTCATGAAAGCAAGTTAAAAGTAACATTAATTCAATAAAATATGCAAGTCCATGCTAAGCTTATTACATCATTACGTTTATAATAAATTTTAAGAAGCACTTATTATCTAATTTTTATCATCATAAACTGAGTCTTAAAAGGTAAGTAATTCGCGGGAGGTGGCACAGCTAGAAGTGGTGAGGCTGTGGTGGGAACCCAAGCCGTCTCACTGTGATGCTCTAAACTATGTGTTCTGCTGAATGTTAGGCAGCTAATAATGCCTATTCTCAGGACTGCACTTACCTTTTTCTTTCAACACATTTTCATGCATAGAAAAATGCTGTTCCATTGTTTTCTGATTTTGAATTGAAACATAAAATAACACAGGAGAAATTTTTCACACTATTCACAATTGTACTTCTCACATAGAGACTGACAGAAGGAAGTCATTTTATCACATTATGATCAGTCACACTTGCAAATGCCATTTGAAGTGTCAAAGGGAAAAAGTTTGCTCTTTCTGCTGTTTTCCTGGATGACTTATCTGTCATTTAATTTTAAAAAGCAAATATATTGACCTATAATGGCATTACTGTTTATATATAAGCATAACAGAAAATATGAATCGACATCTTTCTTCCTCACGTGATTTAAGTCATACTATCCTCAATTAAAATTTCAAAATCTACCATATATACTGCAATGAACTTGTATAATTTAGATACTTTAATTGATTTTAACTGTGGTTTTCTCTTTTATTTGCATGAGTGAAACAAAAGAAAAATCTGGGGCTTGGACAGTAGGAAATGGATTAAAAAAATAAATACCTGTATCTCCATTTAATTTCCTGGTAAATATATTTTGGCAATTTTTCCCTACAGAACAGAATTTAAAATGTATACACTCAAAATATGATTATTTCAATAGTACTGAGATTCGTGATAGAAGGGAAAGGTTTTTAAATGACTACAAGTTCATGATCCTCAGCAACCCCATTAAATTCCTGTGAAAGTTTTAGGAGCCAAAGAATGGACAACTGGACCATATGCCAAATTCACTATTCTCACTGTACCTGTGTATGCATACGCATGTGCACGTGTTTTTGCTTTCTGAGAACATAGCAGCTCTGCTGAACTATATTCCTCTTTTCCATTCTAAGGGAGGCTTAAATTCATGTGGACTCCATAATGGTTGCCATGATATTCTTATAATTGCCTTGTTCTTCATTTCTTACAGTAAAAGGGGCAAACAGTGATCACTACAGGACTAAATCATTGTGTTGGTTAGTGAAACTACTTCCAAAGTATTTTAGTTATTCCTACCAAGGTACTCTTACTTTAACTCACAATATTAATTGGTTCAATGTAATTCAATTTAACAAATCTACAGAGTGCTTCCTGTGTGCAAAAGAGGCTTGACTGTAGCCTGATTTTCTTCCACACAAATAATCAACTCTAAGAAATATATCTAATTTTCACGTTGATATTTTGTAAATTATTATTTAAATGTAAAGGATTATTCCATGTTTTTTGGAATATAAGACATGTCTTGTACTGGATTACAATTCTGTTATCTTCTAGAATTAATGTTCATTTTCTTCAGCTTCTAAACTGTACTAAACTGGTTCTCTTGACACATTTTAAAAATGTTTGCCTAGAGAAGAAAACACAAATTGGACATTGTACTAAATTGATTTTTCCAACTTTAAGGAACCTCATTCTTGTTTCAGAACATTTTTACTTCCTAATTGTGGATGACTTTAGGCTTGGGTCAAACCAACACTTCTGTCTGATTGGAGAAGTATCCTAGAAAAGCCTCACCATCTAATTCATTCTACACCCACCATATACATACATTCCTAAACATTTCTCTCTCAGACCCAAACATACATCTTCATTTCCTATCATGTTTTTTTGATTTAGACACTCAAGACAACCATTTCCATGGAAATTATGAGAGCCAAGTCACTGAGATTATTCCATGCAGATGTGAGCAGGGACCTAAGGTAATTTGTCAGAAACTTGCTCATGCTTAGTGGAGAAAGTTTTCCCTGATAACTGTCTATGTAGCCAGGCCTACTTGGGGAAGTCAGTCATACCTCTGCATTAAGTGTGAGTATTCAGAGGAAGAGGGAGTTACTGAAAAGATTAGTGGGGACATAACAGAAAGAGTGAAGACATCTATATTGGGTAGAGGAATGGAGCCACTGGGCAGAAATACGAAGATACTATATCCAACCCTGGCTCCCAAAAGCTGTCACTTTGGGTAATCAACAAAGGGCCTCTGAGAATATTGCACAGGTGTTTATATATATAAACCTTAAGTCCCTCCCAATTCTTAACATTTTATTTTCTAAATATATCTCTGCTTCTGTTCCATCTTAAGAAATAATAGCAAGGAAGGCAGAGAAGGGAGAAAATTGTCCATCATTGATCCTGATTATACTATAACTACCAGCATGGAATTTTAATAGTAAGGATGAAAGAAATCACAGCAGATGTTGTGGCATAAATAAAGGAGAGAGAAAAAAGGAAAAGTTCCTTAAACACTCAAACATAAACTCATTGCTATATCTCAAGGCACCACCCATAGCATCTTCTTTTTAAATGTCATCATGGGGAGACTCATAGGTTTCTACTTTTCTACACAGTTGGGGATTGTAGAGAAAATATTTATTTGGGCAAAGTTAATTTGACACATGTGATACCATCTGCTGTCTGTACTGTATATTTTTTGCTCATTCTGAAATGGCTGTGATGTTGTCATGGTGTCTGCAGGTACAGAAAGAAATAAACCACCCATACCCCCAACCACTATTCTCCTTCATTTGTCCTTCCCTTTGAAAACCACAGGGCCATAAAAAATATGATTTTCAGAACTGGAATGAAAGATCAGAATGTGATTTTTTTTGTTATAATGGTAACAACATCCCTGCAAAGTGAGCACTGCCTGGCTGTCATTCTTTGTTGTGTAGAGCCCAGGGTCCAACAATCTGTACTCTGTCCTTCAGAAGATGATTCATCTAATCATTCATCACTGCCTCTTACACTCCTGAAACTCACAAGTATATCATAATCAGTGTTGATTAATTTTATATGTCAATTTACTGGTCTAAGGGATGCCCGAGTAGCTGGTAAAACATTATTTCTGGGTATGTCTGTGAGGGTGTTTCTGGAAGAGATTAGCATTTGAATCAGTAGACTGAATAAAGAGATTCCCCTCACCAATGTGGATTCCCCTTGTCATCCAATCCACTGGGCACAAAATGGAACAAAAAGGCAAAGGAAGGGTGAAATTTCTCTCTTTTTTGAGTTGGCATACCCTCCCATATTGGAGTTCCTGATTCTTTCTTTGGCCCTCAGGCTCCAGGACTTACACCAGTGACCCTCTCTGCTTTTCAGGCTTTTAGACTAGGACTGAGTTATATTGTACCTTCCTGTTTCCTAGTTCTCAGCTTTCAGCCAGCATATCCTAGGATTTCTTAGGGTCCATAACCACAGAAGTCAATCCCTAAATTAAATTTCCTGTTACATATTTCTATATATAGCCTATTGGTTCTATTTTTCTGGAGAACCTTGCCAATCAGGTAATTAAGAAAGTCACCTTGAAAAATCACATAACCAGCATTCTGATAACAGAATGTTGAAAATGGGTGATGTGTTCTCTCAAAGAGCACAGACATGAACTTTACTGTACTTATATTAAAACATCTATGTTCTGTTCTCAAAGGACACTCAGAAACTCTCCAAACCCTGCTTTCTAGGAAGGTCTGGATTGACATTTGTTATTGTGAGAGGAATATACTTTCTTTTATTTGTCTTAATCCCATGGTTTACACATTTGAAGAGTTCACACCTGGGAAGAGAAAAGAGGGTGCTTGGTGAACAACCCAGGCAGTCCTTCTGCTTGTCTGTCCAGCTGCTAAGAAAAGGAGAAAAGTTCTCTTCCAAACAGTGCAGGGAGGAAAGTCCTGAGGCCTTCAGGTGCCTGGAAACCCGTTAAACAGCCAGCGCACGAACCTGCATCATCTGTCACCTGTTGGCAAGGCTGGAGCCCAGCCCCACTGAGACCCCAGATCTACCCCTGTGAACACAGCTTCCACCACCTGTGCTTATCTCTCTGGAAGACTCCCAGCCTGTCCCCCAAGCCCATGCATTGGTATTTATTTTTGTCCTTTGCTTGATGACTTTTAATTATAGTACTATTGAATTTGGGGGAGTCTATACTTTACTTGTTTATATTTTTTTTCCCCTGCTGGTGGAAGCCATAAAAATGTACCACTCAAACCCCATTAGGGATAGGATGTGGCTAACTGACAGTACCAGCTCTCAACCTTAGGATCAGGCACATTTCTGCTCAGGTCCCACTACCTGAGATTACTCCCAGCCAATGCCTGGGCAGGGTCCCTGTGGGAGTGCTGGCCCACTCCTGTAGCGCTAACAGGAAGTGCTCTAACAGGTAGCCTTGGCTGCGAACTCCTCACCGTCATGGCAGAAACTGTGCTGAGACGCTGTAACTGCAAGATCCTCTTCCCCTACCCTGTCCTGTCACAGGCCAGCCCTGTATTATAGTCTGCAGGCTCTCTCTGCCAAGGCCTGCTTCCTCTGTTCTCTCCTTCACAGCCAGTTCCCCTAGTAAGTTGCTTGCATTTCTAATCCTGCCTTGGCATCTGCTTCTTGGAGAATCCCAACTGATGGATTCCCTAATCCTGAAAAGCAGTTGATATGGGTCGTCAAAAAGAGAAGAAAATCAACACATACAGCATCAGGTTTAAAAAAAGAAAATGTGAGAGACAGATCTGAAAGACCAAGGAGATATATAGATACTGACCAAGGAGACTCTGGCTAATAAACAATTACAAACCAGTAAAATATTTTAAGTGGAAACCATACAAATATTTTTAAAGTATAACTTTCCAATTTCACTCTGAATTTTCTAGCATTTGGGTAAAATGATAAATATAATATATTATACAGATTTCATACCTGGTTTAAAAGTTTGGCCTCAGCTATAGCCACTTGCCAGTGCCACCCCCTTCTTCCTTTGAGAAACTGTCCCCCCACTTCCTGCTCCCTCCACAGAGCCATATTTGATTAGCAGCTACTTTTTCTTTCATGACCATACTCTCCGGGCTGCAGTAACAGGCTGATATATAGACACATGCTCACCACTCTGGACACAGTGAGTGGTTCTGCTACACGTGACCCAAGACTTGCCAACCAGTGATCTTGCCTAAGATTGTTCAACTATGACTGGAAGGAAGGAGTCCTCTTTGTTCTTCTTCTGGGGCTCTGCAGTTGTGAATGAAAACGCTAACAGTCATAGAGAATGATTAACTAAAATAATAAGATCGGTAACTTGAAAGCAACAGAGGTGAGAGATTGAGTGCAGATGGTACTAGAATCATTGATTGCAGTAATTCCTAAGGCTATCTCCAGCCCTGTTCTTGCTGTGGTTTGGCTATGCTATTCAATTAATTAAACATTTTGCTTAAGGCATCCTGAGTTGATGCTCAGTTGCTTGTAAATAAAAAGACTTATCTAGTGTAGTTCTCATTCTAATTCCTTGATATTACTTTCTTCACAGTGTCTCTCTAACTGACATTAAGTGCATTATATCATAGTAAGCACTGTAGACATTTGACAGAATATGACTCTTACACTTCCGTGGAATATAAAATTAATTTGTTTCATTGGTTTTAAACATTTTGTCTTCTATTTTATTTTATTTATTATTTAAGTGCTTAATAAACTTCATTTTTAGAATAGTTTTAGCTTTACAAAAATGTTGCAAGAATTTTACAAAGAATTCTCGTACGTGCCACACCTCATTTCTCCTATTGTTAACATCGCTACAGTATATTTGTCAAAATTAATGCAATGATGTTGGTACACTGTTACTACTTAAAGTCAATACTGTATTCATATTTCCTCATTTTTTTCCGTTGATGTCTGTATATGACCCAGAACCACATCTAGATTTCACCACGTTACTATTAGTAATCATAACTCTTTAGGTTGATTTCTCTTTGTTGTGACAGTTTCTCAAAACTTCCTTGTTTTTTGATGACCTTGGCAGTTTTCAGGAATACTGATCAGGTATCTTCTAGAATACCCTTAATTGGGATTGATCTGATGCTTTTCTCATACTAAGACTATGATTATGGGGTTTGGGGAAGAAGACCACAGAGGAGAAGTGCCATCCTCCTGGCATCATATAAAGGGTATATGCTACTGACATGCATTACAACTGTTGTTAACCTTGACCACCTCGCTAAGGGTGTCTTTGTTAGGTTTCTCTACTATAAAGTTACTCCCCACTCTTTACAAACAGCACCCCTTAGAATGAAGTCACTATGCCCAGACCACACTTAAGGGCTTAAGAGTTATATCCCACCTTCATGGAGTATAATTTTTCTGCACTAGAAATTTTCCCATGCTGTCTCATTTATTAATAATTTATTTATATCAGTATAGACTCACAAATACTAATTGTATACACTGGATTATAATTCAGTACTATGCTATTTATTTTGTTTCTCAAAACTGTTCCAACATTGGTCATTGGGAGCTGCTTCAGGTTGGCACATGTGTCACTTTTACATGCCCCCATCATTTCATTTTCTCTGAGCACTTCCTTATTTCTTGGCACTGCAAGATACTCCAGGATCATCTTGTATGTTCCCTGTCCCTGGTCTAAAATCAGCCACTTTTTTCTATTATTTGAAAATGGTATTAGAAACCAAGATCTGTGTGCTGGGGTAGACTCATTTTAATCATTTTAAAGCAAAGCTCAAAAAGTTAGTATAAATAATTAGTATAAATATTATTATAGAAAGGTAGCTAAACATATTAACAGTTAGATGTGCACAGATATATATGTCTAATAAATCAGAGGTTACTGAGACAAAATGTAATTGTTGATATCTTATAAATGGGAACATTCATTATCATAACATATAACTCTTAATCTCATCTCTGATTTTCTGTTTTCTCCATTAGCTCACCCATTGTTTTTTACACTTCTGGCTTTTCTGTCTAGGTAACCTCAAATTAATAGTCTTTGTTTCTCTCTTAGTTTACAGTGACTCACCTGTAGTAGGTTAGTAAACATTCTGAAAGAGAGACTAGCCCTGTATGTGTACAAGGCCTTTCATAGAGTTAAATGTCACAACATTGAAGCAGAGATATTTTGGTAATCATTTACCCTGTTCAGAGTTCTTCCTTTTTCTCCCTGTTCTTTGCTTTTGTGTTTGTTTTTAATATTTTATTTTGTTTTAATTTATTTAATGATCCTTAGCTGCATCTTCAATTGTATCTTTTAGTTAGGTTTGACATCGCAATATAGTTAATATAAATATAGAATCAAACCCACAGGGTTTGTCCTTTATTTTTTAAATTATTACAACATGTAGTAGCAGTTCCAAAGTTGGGGTCATACCATTCCAATCATGATCCCCATGGATGATAACATTCATTTAGGCATTAAGTTTCAAGAAAAGGCATTAAATTCAATTTAATTTTACCCTATCCCTTAAAGAAAACTGCATTCTCACAGAATATTGAAAATCCCACTCACTTTGTTCAACAATTTAATATGTACATGACAAGATGGCTTTACTGCAGATCTACGGCTCTGCTGACTATTATGTTCATAAAACCCTCTTACATTTCTTCAGGCTGTTATTTATTTTCTGACCAAATAAGTCATGATCAGATTTTTTTTCTAAAATGCATATTGTACATCCTCTGCATCTCATTTCCTGAAATTTAACTCTAATATATTTTATATTTAACTTTGATGCAGTCTGTATAACTTCAGTTTTATATAACTTTTCATTAATATTATCTAACTATTATTTTTATGTTCAGTTTGGTCTTTCATGTCTCAGTTGTCAAAAGGTAATTTGGACCTATTTTGTGATGGTTCTCTTGTCTAGTTAAAGTAGGAGAAATGGCTTCTACTGAGATATAAAGAATGTTTATACAATGGAGTTTAAGGAAGAGGATTCTTGATGTGCAGACTTCTCACCAGCCTTACCACAAAGTGGCCTTAAATCTTACTTTCCCTTTTCTTTTCAGTGTGCTTCAGAGCTCTGCACCACATGAATCTCCTATAATAGGTATCCAGAGTTGGTTGGTTCTTATAGGTCTTTATCTTCTCCTACCATTCTTTCAGGAATTGTGGGTAAAGAATTCAGGGAGCCTCTCCTTGAGTTTCTGGCCATATAGGAACAGGAAGGCAACAAGCCAAATATGCTGTCCAGTGGAAAGAGAAATTTACTCTACCTGATTTCACTCCAGATATTTAAAGGATTATGGCCAATGAGGATTTAAAGATGGAGAAATGTCTTTGCTTCCATGATATGAGTTCTCATAAATTTTATCTCTCATCTGCTGAATATGCTTAAGAAGGAGAGGCAAATATTACAGTAATTTTTAGAACTGTTTATTGGCATCCTGGAAAGAGGACCCCACTTACTTTGTAGTCTAACTTTTACACTTTTAATGTTTGGTTTTCAAACATATATTCAGGGGCACTTTTATTGCAAATGAGGGAGAGTCTGCATCTGACTGAGGGCATTTTATTTGTTTTCACTTTACTCAGCATCAGTGTTCTTGAAACATGTTTGCCAGTGAGCATGACAGTGGATTATCTATCAATTTCATTGGTATCTTCCTACTCAAACTTTTTCATGTTACTTTAATCAAACTAATTCATCAACCAACTTTCCTCTGATGTTCCCAGAGATCTGTATCTGTATATATGAGCATTACATCTTTTCGGACTGATTTTTCCCCATGTTCAGTATAAGTATTATAACCTCTGTTGGGTTTGATCTAGCTAAATTCTGTATCTTAAATTTAATTTTCAGTTATTTCTAGGAGAACTGAGATTTCACACTGATCACTGCTGAGAGTGAAATGAGAGTAAAGAAAATTCCTAAAGAATTATTATGATATGATATATTCATAGACTTTATTGAATACTGAAAGTCTTACATTAAATTTTATTTTATTGTGATTTATAGAAATACTTGCACCTTTAATGAAGTGTAGCCACAATTCAGGATTTATCAGTTTCATGTGGCAGTTAAATCTATATGTGGCGGGTGGGAGTGTGTTAATGGTCTCCTATATCAATAGTCGCAACATCCTGCCTAAAAGAGCAGGAAAAATGTTAGGGAAACCATCTAGATTTCAGGTAGTAAGGGCAGGTTGTATTTGGGAAACAGAGTACAATATAACAGAGGACCCAATATGAAAATATTCAACATCAAGGAATCTGATGCAAGACAGTGGTGTCCAATCCGGCAAGTAAAACATAAGATATATTATTATAAGTGCAGAAAAACTGTTATTTGTCATTCATTTTGTCTTCCTACAGATAACTACAAGTTAGTATTTGGGAATGAACTTCAATTTCTAGAGAATGAATTGGAGAAAGCAAGATAGGAAACAAGTTCTGGGAAAAGACTGGGGAACTGGACAGGTTACTAGAATCAGAATGGAGAATCAGGACACCACTGTGGACCAGGGCATGTGGGAGAGATTTACTCATTGTTACTTAAGTGAAAGTGCTTGGTCAACACAACGCATGTATTAAATTAATTAGGGAATCAGTAGTTTGAATTGGCCTTTCTCACACTGTTTCAGAGATTTGACAAGGGCACTATCGGGTCCAACTACAGAACACTGTAGTTACTGTCAGGATGTGGCATTGTTAGTGAACTGAACGAAGAATTTTGCTCAAGAACAATCCCTGTTCATAGCGTGAATGTTCAGTAGTTATTGTAAATTGGATTACCCAACTTCTCTCCATTCTGAAAATGATGAAAATGGGTCCTTTGACTTCTAAAGCCTTGATGAGGAGTAGTCTATAACCTATTGGAAAGGAATTGAGATCTGCTCTATTATTAAAAAAATGATAAAAATATTTCTTACTAGCAAAGGCCAAAACACTAGGGGAAGAGCATAGTGGTGGTTTATTACCTAAAAACAGGATATATAACTTGAGCGAAATTTTGTGGAAGTGCTTGAAGGTAATGCAAATGATTATCTGGCTTAGAAAAGACATTCTTAATAATAGTGGGTATTTCTACATGAAAAACAATCCATTCTCAGATGCTTTTGAGTCATTTCATGTATTCTATAGGCAACTTGTACTTTCTAGACTTTATAAGAATCAGTCATTTCTACTTAATGTTTTTCTGCATAATCTGACTTGGTTGAAAAAGATAAATTCATAGAAGTGAAAAGTGTTACAGTGAAAATGTCCCTGAAAAAATAGTTTTCCCATGCCTTTATACTGTCGCATACCACTGAGCCTTCAAAAAAAATTATAATAGAAGAGGGAAAAATGTTTAAGTGATATGCTGAAGGAATTGTGAATTCATATGTAGAAGAGTTAGGTCTGAAATTCACACACCTTGATATTCTGTGCAGTGTCTAGTGTTCTCATTGATATGGTCTTTGATTTCCTACCTTTTGTTAGTAATATTAGAATAATGAAATGTTTACAAAATTTCTGGAGTATCTAAAATAGCAATGATGTTTCTTTTAAAGTTATATTTCAATAATTCCTGAAAGTAATATTTGAAATGACATCAATAGAGACATAAATGATATGGTCCTCTTTAATTCCTTTATCATAATAGAAATACTAAAATACTGCCACTCTAAAATAGTGCCACTGTAAGTTAAATGTTATTTTTTCTTGTATTTAAAAGTATATGAAATATTTTTCCATAAACTGAGCACAAATTAGTGAACACTCTCCAAGATGGCCCTCACTTCTGCCATTAATAGCAAGTTTGGGGGTTCCTAATATCACCCTCATTTTTGGTAATTTTTTAGAAGGGCTCACAGAACTCACTGAAAGCTATTATGTTTATGGTTACAATTTACTACAGTGAAAATACACAGATCAAAATCAGTCAAGGGAAGAGATACATGTGGAGGAGGATTCCAAAAGTGCAACATTCAGTTTTGCTCTTTCCATAGAGTTGTGGACAACATTAACTCCTCTTAGCAATGATGCATGGCCATATGCACAGAGCACTGCCAACCAGGGAAGTCCTCTCAAGCCTTGGTGTCCTGAGTCTTTATTGGGTTCTCTCAGGTAGACATGGTGGACAGCCCACAAGACTGACCCTGGCCCCCAGCCCCTCTGGAGTTACTGAGCTGATACTTTGTCCCTCAAATCCTCCCACCATAAATCACATTGTTAGATTAGCTGGCATGGCCCAAGGATCCTGGCAAACAAAGACACTTTTATTAGGCAGGACATTCCAAGGCCATAGAGTTTACGTCTCAGGAACCAAGGGCAAAGGTCAGACTTCTCTTTGGGCAAGGTTAAATTATTTACTACACACTGAAAAATGTGGGGTTTTTTTGTTTTTTTCTCTTACATGAAAAATCACTTATGGGCTTCCCTGGTGGCGCAGTGGTTGACAGTCTGCCTGCCGATGCAGGGGACAAAGGTTCGTGCCCCGGTCTGGGAAGATCCCACATGCCGCGGAGCAGCTGGGCCCGTGAGCCATGGCCGCTGAGCCTGGGCGTCCGGAGCCTGTGCTCCGCAACGGAGAGGCCACAACAGTGAGAGGCCCGCGCACCGCAAAAAAAAAAAAAAAAAATCACTTATAAGCTTTTTTAAAATTAGGAGAAAATAGATACCTGAAAATGCTAGAATAGACACATGATCAGGGATAAACATATCAGTTATCAAAATGAATTTTGTAGCTTTAATTAGCTGACTGGGCACAGGTATTTTTCTGGTCTCTTGTATTGTTATAACAGAAAATTAAGGATCCTCAAAGAAAGAAAGGCGTGAACAGCATCAAAGCCTACTGCAAAATTGAAAAACAAAAACCTAGAATTAAGCTCCTGAAGAATTACAGTGGATGCAGGCAACTGACAGAAAAATAAAATAATAAACTAAATACTTAGGATGTTTATGCCATTAACCACCCACCACCTCATTGTTTTACCCACTTCTTGGAAACTCTTCTCAACTCCGTACATTATTTTACAAAGTTAACTCTTCTTCAAGTTAAAAATAAAATTGCTACAAGGAAGCCCTGTCTGATCCTTAAATATTCAGGTAATTTTATTACAACACATACACACATACAAACACACGGTCCTGGAATATATATTAATTAACATACATATATACGCATACGTGTGTGTGTATACACACATACATACACACAGATATGTATATATGTGTTTATACATGCATATGCATATACACACAGATAGTATATATATACATACATATACACATGTATACATGCACACTAGAGAGATGTATATATGTGTATATATGTGCCTGTCATCTCTCACTAACACTGTGCTTTAGCTTTTTAGTCCTTATTGCAAACTGCAGTTGAATATTACTGATGTAATTGTTTCTTCAGGTAAAATCCTCAGGGGCAGAACTATAGTAATCTTGATCATTTTCTTCCTGGCAAGTAGCACAGTGGCTGGTCAATGATGAGCTTCGAATTAGTATTTGTTAAAGGTAATATTTGTTGAAAGAATAAATACATATTATATATTAAAGTGGTAAAAGGTAATGGTAAATCACTTAAGAACCTAGAAAACTGATACCTAGATTTACAGTATGTAAACTGTAAGTCAAATATCAGAGAGGACAATTATGAACTCTTTCAAGAAGATCAGTAATCAGGGGGTTTCCCTGGTGGCGCAGTGGTTGAGAGTCCGCCTGCCGATGCAGGGCACACGGGTTCTTGTCCCGGTCCGGGAAGATCCCACATGCCGCGGAGTGGCTGGGCCCGTGAGCCATGGCCACTGGGCCTGTGCGTCCAGAGCCTGTGCTCCGCAACAGGAGAGGCCGCAACAGTGAGAGGCCCGCGTACCGCAAAAAAAAAAAAAATCAGTAATCAGACAAGAGAAAATTCAGATAAAATGTCATTGGATGTAGGCATTTTGAGCTTATAAGCAATCTCTAAAAATGCAGCAATTGTAGTTAGAAAGATATTGTTGTGGAAGTATAATCACTAAAGCCAACATGTAATAAATAAGCTACTGTCAGCACCAAAGTCAGCCTTCAATATTGGCTTTGTGGTGCTGGAGCTGGGATCTTGGATACCTCTAATTAGGGTTTGCGAACAATGAGTGCTCGAAGGAGGTTCTGTGGATGGAAGAGAAAGAAAGGATTTGTCCTGCCTGGATTCTAATTGGGGGATTCTTCTCGGCTTCCAGTTCACATGAGCATCACCCCAATACAGCCTGTTCACCCCTGCAGCAAGTATTTCGTTTTGTAGCAGCAGCTGAATCCAGTTACCAGTTTTCCCAAAATGTGCCATACCAGCTTTGTAGCTGGTATGCAACAAACAACTAAGCAGAGCCCCCTCCCACAGGGCCCTCCTCCAAGCTCAGGTCCAGCAACACCAGCGGAACAGCTACTCCAACCTCAGAGGTCTTAAATTTCATCTCTGCAGACAAACTCTTCAAGTTTTTAAGTTTTAATAACTCCAACATCTTTCCTTGGTTCCCCTAGCCCTAGGGGTGATAGTTACTTTCTACAGCTGCTACGTCCACACTACCTTGGAGTTTTCTGTCTACCTTTTTAGCTTTATACCTAGGTAAAAATTTCTACATCAAGTTCTCTCAGTTACAGTAACTGGGTAACTTCAGTTCTTTGATGGAACTCTGATAGAGGGGGAGTATGTATTGAGGAAATAAGTAGAGACTGAATGTAGTTTGATAGAAGTGACTTGACAATAAGGAGAAGAGAGACAGGCTTGACTTAAAATAATTGATGTAAGGCATAGGGAAGATCTGAGGATGTATGGGGACAGAAAGGAAATGCTAGTGGAATGAGAAAGCTTGAGAACTGATGAGGGGGAATGAATGAGGCTGGGGGAATTAATGAGGCTGAAGGCCCCAGAGGCAATAGAAGTCATTTAGTTTAATAGATAAAAAAATGTCATTAGTCTGAAAACAGAGGAAAGTGACATGTTCCTTATAAGCAGGAAAAAAAAAAAACCTCAGGTAAAAAGCAGTTTAATGTTATAGGAAAGTTTTCAAGGGAGAAAGAAAAACACAGGGATAAAAGAGAGAGAGAGATTGAGAAATTTAATTCTCATTAAACGAGGTGGTGGACATCTGCCAAAATTAATAAAACAAAGGAATCTGAAAGAGAAGTAAACATTTGGATAGCCAGGTGTGGTCATCAACAGCCAAAATTATAATAGTTTAAATTATATTAGCCAGGAAACTTTCAGTTTCAAGTAAAAGAGACCCAATTTGATCAAAAACAATGATAAAACAATAAACTTATTGGTTGAATGTTAGAGTAGCTTTTAAGTTAAAGGGAAAGTCTTGGGAACTTATGATCTAGGGAAACTCACAGGTCGACAAGGGTTAGAACAGCAACACAGACACCATTATTCTTATTTTCTATGTCATTTATTTATGCTTCTCTATGACTCCTGGCTCCATTTACTCTATCTCTGTGATAAGCTTTGCTCATCCAGCAGGAAACATGGCCACAGGAAGCTCCAAGGTCATATGTCTCTTTTCCAGATATAAAAGAGACAACTATTTCAATGTAAGAAACCCAAGTAAAAGATGTCAGGTAGCCTGCCTGACTGAGATATATGACCTTCAGCAATCACTCTGCCTTGAGATTAGGTTGAGTGATAGCTCAGTTTGGGTCAATGGCCCATGATGTGGAAAGGTAGGAAAATTGCAATTCCCACTCAAAACATCCATTGATGGTGTACTAGTTTCTAATGGTTGTGAAACAAATGACCACAAACTTGGTCCTTAAAACAACACAAATTCATTATCTCATAGTCTTTGTAGCTCAGAAGTTCAGGTACTGTCTAGCTAGGTTATCTGCACAGGATCTTATCACTGACAGCAAAGTACCAGCTAAGCCTCAATGCTCCACTGGAGCTCAGGGTCTTCCCCTAATCTCTGTTTGTGCTTGTTTGTCTTCAAGAATCCAGTTCCTTGTAGGTGTAGGAATGAAATTCCTGTTTTCTTGCTGGCTGTCAGCTGTGGGCCACTCTCCACTTCTAGAGGCCACCATTAGGTCCTAGATATGTGGCCTCTCCCATAGGCAGTTTACAATATGGTTGTTTGATTGTTTCTAGGCTAGCAGAATAACTCAACAATGCTTTACCTTCTTTTCAAGAGCTCACAGAGTAACTTAGGCATATTTAGGAGAGTCTTTCATTTGATTAACTTAAAGTCAACTGAGTAGGGATCTTGATTAAATCTAAAAAACCTTTTTCCATATTCTATTGATTAATCATGAAAAATAGTCCATCATTTTCTGTGGTGCCACCCACATTGAAGAGGAGGATATACAGAACACATACATCAGGGGGTGGGAACCCTGGGGGCCATCTTCGAATTCTGCCTACTAGAGTCCAACTCCTGGCCTCCAATGATTCATGTCACTCCCACAAGCAAATTCATTCACCCCCATTCATATTCATTCACTCCCACTCCCAACACCCCCAAAGAGTCTCATCCTATTATAATATAAGCTGAAAGTCTAAACTCTCATCATCTAAATCATCTAAATCAGGTGTGGATGAGGCATCTACATGTAATTCATTAAGTACAGCTGCTAGGCACAAGCCCTCGCCATCTGTGGGCATGTGAAACTAAAGAGACAGATTATATGTTCTCAACGATCCTAATGTACAATAGCAGGACAGACATAGATTAACAGTTACACACATTCTGGTTCCAAAAAGTGGGAAAAGGAAAGTAAGAAGGACTATTGGTACGAGTCAGTTGTGAAATCCAGCCAGGAAAACCCAACAGTGTCATCATTAGGTTCAAAGGCATGGGAGTAATTATCCATAGTCTTTGCTGTAGGTCTCTGAGCTCTTGACTCCACTTTTCCTTCCTTTTTCATGGAAGGCAGCATGTGTTTGAGGCTTAGTTCTACTTGTGTTCTTCTCCTTAGAAACTTGGGAGTCCAACAGCTTATTTTTTAAAACTGAGATATAACTGACATATAACATTATGTTAGTTTAAGGTGTACAACTTATTGATTTGATACCTTACATACTGCAATATGATTACCACCATAGTGTTATCTAACACCTCTATCACATCACATTATTGGTGTTTTGTGGTGAGAAAAATTAAGATCTAATATCTTAACACCTTTGAAGTTTATAATATGGTTTTGTTGAATACAATCACTATACTGTGCATTCGATCTCCAGAACTTATCTACTAGTTGCAAGTTTGTACTCTTAAACAATATAACTCAATAACAAAAAACAAACAAACAATCCAATTTAAAATAAATGGGCAGAGGAACTGAATAGTCATTTTTCCACAGGAGACATCTATGTGGCCAACAGATGCATGGAAAGATGCTCAACAGCATTAATCACCAAGGAAATGAAAATCAAAACTACAATAAGACATTACCTCACACCTGTTAGAATGGCTATCATCAAGAAGGCAAGAAATCACAACTGTTGGAAAGGATGTGGAGAAAACGGGAACCCTTATGCACTGCTGGTAGAAATGCAAATTGGTGCAAACACTGGAAAACAGTATGCAAAAATTAAAAATAAAACTACCATATGGTCAAACTTCTGGGTATATATGCAAAGGGAATGCAAACAAGATATTGAAAAGATATCTGAATATATTACAGCATTATTCACCATAGGCAAGATATGGGAACAACACAAGTGTCCATCAAAAAATAAATAAAGACAATGTGGTATATATAGATACAATGGAATATTATTCAGCCAAAAGCTTACTTTAATTTCATCTTTATTCTGTCCCTTCAGTCTAAGCTGGTATTTCTGCTAGAACAATTTTTCTCAAAAGCTTTCTGGATCTTGTATGAATTTCACCAGGTTTTGCTCCATTAGTCAGAGGCATACTTATGAGACTTTCTGAGATAATCTCTTCTCTATCTTTGCTTTTAGTGGATGGTTGAGGTACAACACCCTTAAGCTTCCTAGAGAACCTCTAGTTTGATTGAGAGGATTTGTAAAGCACATCCTTAATCTCTTGAAAAGTCCTTTTATGTTATTGAATACTTTGAGTTTTGGTCCTTCTGAGATGTTAGCAAAAGGTTATATAGTGACACATCAGCTTTTTCTCTATGGCGAATTTCTAGTAGCCATTTCTGAATTTTAGAATCTTCTGCCATTCAAAGAAATTAGAAGTTTCAAAATCATACATCCCTGGCTCCTTTTTAATAGCTCTTGCCTCAATTTATATCTCCTCTCATGCATTTTATTCTAAGTAGCAAGAAGAAACCAAATAGCACCACTGACACTTTGGTTAGAAATTTCTTTTTCTAAAACCAAAAATTATAATTTATTTTTTAATACTTAATGTATTTATTTTCTGATCTTGATGGAAATTTATCTTTTTTTCAATTTTACTGAGATATAATTGATATACAGCACTAAGTTTAAGGTATACAGCATACTGATTAGACTTACATATACTGTAAACTGATTACAACAGTAAGTTTAATTAACATCAATCATCTCATATAGATACAAAAAAAAGGAAAAAAAATTTCCTTACCATGAGAACTCTTAGGATTTACTCTCTTAACAACTTCCAAATATCCCTTACAGCTGCCTTAACTATAGTCATCATGTTTTACATTACATCCCTAGTAGAATCTCTTTATCTACCTTAGTTCATCACTTCAAAATTCTTCTTTCAACATGAGCGCAGTTTTGCTAAGTTCTCTGCCACTACATGATAAGGATACCCCTTCTTCCAAATTCCAATAACATGTTTTTGACTTCAATTTGAGCCTTCTCAGGCAGCATCCTTAGAGCACCAATTTCTACTAGTAGTCTGTTCAAGCAATATAGGCTCTCTCTCTTATGCTCATCAAAATTATTCTACTCCCCACCTATTGTCTGATTCCAAAGCTGCTCCCAAATTTTAAGTGTTTGTATTAGCAGCACCCCACTTCCAAAATACCAACATTTGTATTAGTTTTATTTTAATGTTAAAACAAATTACCACAAATTTATCAGCTTAAATGAACACAAAATTATTGTCCCAGTATCTGTAGATCAGAAGTTCCAAGAATAACATAATTCGGTTGTCTTTTTAGGACCTCATGAAACAGAAATCAAAGTGCCAGCTGGGGTACTTTTCTCATCTGGAACTTTGGGTCCTCATCAAATTTCATTCAGATGAATGGCAGAATTCAGTTCCTTGTGGCACTAGCACTGAGATCCCTATCTTGCTAGCTTTTGGCTCCTAGAGGATTCTAGAGGCTTCCTTCAGATCTTAGCCTTGGGGCCTCCTCCATAGGTAGTTTACAACATACATGGTTATTTGCTTTCTTTCAGGCCTACAGGAGATCTTTTCAATGATACGTCATCGTCATCTTCGTCGTTTAAAGATCTCACCTGGGTAGGTCAGGGCTGCCCTCAAAGTCAATGGCTTAGTGACCTAATTATGTAAGTGATATCCCATTATACTCACTGCTCTCGCCCACACTGAAGGGGAGGGAATTATTAGAATGGGAATATTGGGGGCCTTCTTAGAACTCTTCCTACCCAGATGGAGACAGAAGCAATTATTCACACCCTCCCTTCCAAGGGCATTACTGCTTCCTTAAGTGGGGATTTTACTGTAAAGTCAATATTATTGATATCTATTAAATGTCTGTTCTTTACCCCAGTCATTTTCAACTAAACAAATGGCCCTATCCAGTTTATTGGTCCACACCAAAAAAAGTCACTCTCAATACCTCTCTTTTTCTCACATCCACTATGTCATATGTTAACAGGCCCTGTCTTCAACTCCTAATCCAAACAGCAGCAGCATCCCTCATGGCACTTGCAGTAGCAGGAAGGTCTACTGCTTCTACTACGGACTCCTTACAATCTACTCTTCATACTGTAGCCAGTATTATCTCCTGAAACCACTCCCATGTATATTAAAATATAATCAGATCATGTAAATAAAAGAAATTAAATTTTTTAAGTAAACATTTTCAATTACTATCAGTTGAACTCAGAATAAAGTCCAAACTATGTATCATGTTCCACAAGTCAGTATATGGTCTAATCCCTGTCTACATAATCTCCAATGTCGTCTCTTATTACTCTTCCCACCCAATTCATTCACCCATTTCCAGTCACATTTTTCATTTCTGCATTAGGATATTTTTTCTTTCAGTTTTTCTTTTTTTTTTTTTTTTTTTGCGTTATGCGGGCCTCTCACTGTTGTGGCCTCTCCCATTGTGGAGCACAGGCTCCGGACGCGCAGGCTCAGTGGCCATGGCTCATGGGCCCAGCTGCTCCGCGGCATGTGGGATCTTCCCGGACCGGGGCACGAACCCGTGGCCCCTGCATCGGCAGGCGGACCCTCAACCACTGCGCCACCAGAGAAGCCCTTTTTTTAAGGTATAATTGATCTACAACAATATGCTAGCTCCTGGCACACACCATAGTGCTTTAATATTCTACACAGTTCAAAATGATCACCATGATAAGCTAATTGTCATTTGTCACCAAATATATTACATCATTATTAACTATATTCCCTACACTGTACATTTCATGCCTGTGACTTTTTTTTTTTTTTTTGGTAACAAAGTTTGGAAGTCTTAATCTCCTTCACCTGTTTCTCTCTTCTCCCCTGCCCCCTCCCTGTGGCAACCATCTGATTGTTTTCTGTATCTATGACTGTTTCTGTTTAGTTATGTTTATTCGTTTGTTTTGTTTTTTTAGATTCTACATATAAGTGAAATTATACAGTATTTGTTTTTCTCTGACTTACTTCACTTAGCTTAATACCCTCTAGGTCCATCTATGTTGTTGCAAATGGCAAGATTTCATTTTTTAAGGCTAAGTGATATTCATATATATATCACATCTTATTTATCCATTCATCTATTGATGAGCACTTTGGTTGCTTCCATATGTTGGCTGTTGTAAATAATGCCGCAATGATACAGGGGTGCATATTTTTCTTTTCATATAAAAACTCACCACCTTGATACTGGCATGACTTTTTTTTAAATCATTCTAGTGTGTTCTCTGACCATTCTACCTAAATTGCAAACTCTCATTTACACTCTTTCTGATACAAGTAACTAGCATTTATTTTGTCTTGTCTCTTTCTGAAAAAAATAATTCTTCTCTATATGTCCCTAACTTCTACTCTCACTTTCAATGTTACCTCTATTACCACAGAGGGCTCAGTTCATCCCTGCACCTGGTGTCTCACCCTATCTCAAGGAGCCAATGTTTGCTTCAGCTCTGGCTCTCAAGATTTCAGTCCACACTGAGACTCTGCCCCTCTCATGAGTTGAACTATTCAGTCCTCTTTGAGGGGAAGCGGGTAATGATGGAAGCAGTGCAATGGTAATGCTAAGATAAACCTCAGGAAAAATTAGATAATGAAATGTTAACACAACTTTTTGTCTAATATGTAAACTATGCCTCAGACATGTTATATGAAAGTTGTTTGTCTCTGTTATTTCTATGATTTTTGTGACCCAGAATTAGTTTTACTTTTAGCTTGTCACATTGTTAAACTTCATTTAATTTGGGGGATTATGCTGCATATATTTAAATGCACATATTTTATTTACATTGCTAAAATTACTTTTAGCAACCTGAGGTAGTTTCAAAATTTATATAAGTAAATGTTTACCCTTAAATAAAGTAAAAATGCTTACAAACTTTTTAAGGTAAATGTATTCAAAGGGATTAAGAAAAGTAATTTACACTTATTTAAATACACATTGCAAGATAAGTTTTTATTCAAATGGAGAAGCACTCTAATAAAATACTTGATCAATATTCCATAAACCATTATGTTACTTACAGATTCTTATGATGAATTTCTTTAAATGCAGTAGGAATTTGTCGGTATGTGTGGAAGTATGTGTACATAAAAGCATAAATGTAGATCACAGAGGTTTAAAACACAATCTGATTTCAAGTCTTGTTTTTGAATACAAGTCACAGAGTGTACCAGCTACGTAGCTCTTAAAAAGTTACTTTTCCTTTTTAGACTTCAGTTTTCTCATCTGTTAGACAGAAATAATAATGTCTAAAACAGAATTTTGTGGAGATTAGACTTATGTGATGTCCTTTACTAGCACTGTTCACATAGTAAATTCATAGTAAGCATATAATCAGGCATATAATTATAACAGAGTAATGGTTTGGAAGCAGTTAGTTTTCTATTGATGTCACAACAAATTATCACACATTTAGCATCTTAAAACAACACACGTTTACTATCTTGTAGTTCTCTATGTCAGAAGCCTGACGGGTTTCTCTAGGCTAAAATACATATGTTGGGAAGATAGAGTTACTTCCTAGAGGCTCTAGGAGAGAATCTATTTCCTTACTTATTTGAGTTGTTGACAGAATTCAGTTCACTGAGGCTGTAGGATGGAGGGCCCATTTCCCTCTCAGTTGAGTTTTGCTCTCTGCTTCTAGAAGCTGCCTATATTTCTTGGTTCCATGGCCCTTTCCCTCTATTCCCCTTTCAATCTCTTCTACCTCTTCTTCTGCCACATTTCTTTGACCCACTCTTCTGCCTTCCTCTAACACTTGTAAAGGCCCACATGATTACATTGGGTCCGCCTAGATAATCCAGAATATTTTGCATGTTTTAAGGTCTTTAAACTTGATTCCATTTGTAAGGTCTTTTTTTTTTTTTCATTTATATTAACACATTCTCAGTTTCTAGGGATTAGAATGTAGAGATCTTTAGGTGGGCATTATTCTGCCTGTCATAGTCAACATTCTTTAAGAATGCTGCAAAGGTGTTTTATACAGAATCTGACTTAAAATATCAGTTTAAAATATTTTCTAACTTTCCATATCTCTAATAACTAACTTTGTACTCAGTTATAGAATCATGTACACACAAGCATCACTGGAGATTGACTACATTAATACTAAGCAATGAACAATATATATTTTAGTATCAGAATTAAAACACATATTAGAAGTTTCAAACACACATATATTCACATCCATCCATCCATGCTTAAAATTAATATACAGATCTAAGTACAAGATGATTTTTAACTCTTTCAGCCTCATCTGGGAATCAATGTTTCTCTTCTTGAGGGATGTGAGCAAGGTTAACTTCACAATTCTATTTGCATCTGATATTTATTGTTCTCTTTTGTTTCTTGGTTCTAAATTTTGACATGTTTATTTGTCTCAAATCAGTCTCCATCAGTAATCATTTTCTTTTTACAGCAAATGTTTTACCAAGCTTTCTCAATGTATTTGCCTATACTTATAAGAAGTTCAGGTGCTGGCTATAGGTTCTTCATCATCTGATTTCTAGAGCTCTGACTATAATCCCCCCTTTTTTCCCCCTATTATCTGATGCACAATATCATCTTATCTGGGAAACTGAAAGGGGGATATTTCTTTCTCTCAGTTTGATAAAACTGTGCCTGTCACAACTGCCTTTGACCTCAAAGGAAAAATTTCATCTTTCTACTCCAATGCCAAGAGGGGAGTTATAAAGATTGACCTAGTTTTAGGGGAAAGAAAACAACATCTAGGCTAAGTCATACCTGGAAAGTATTTCACAAAGTGCAGAAAACATTTATTCTATCTATGTATAACTGTTTTGTCCCAGAATTTAACACTCCTGCTGACTGCAGCCATCTGGGTGTTGCAGTTTCACTGTCCTATGTGCACTTCTGTATTCTGCTGTCCTTCATGGTTGTAGATTTTTACAAATGTAATCCTGGCCTAGAGAAGCATGCCCTACCTAGCAGCTTTCAATAGCTAATGATTATAGGGAGAAATAAATAACATGAGCTAAATGCTTTTTTAAATGACTCTTCACTATTTATACACTCTATTTTATTGCTATGGAGTGGATAAATTCAACTAAAACATTAATTTAGTACTTACTCATCTCAGCTTCTTATGGGCCTGTGATTTAACTCAGAACTTATTTTTTTCTTCATTTCTTTTGTAAGTTCCAAAATTGATATAAGCATTTAAAAATTAAAGAACAGTGTTGAAAAACTTCTCCTAATCCCTAATCCTTTTTCTCGGAAATCATGATATTTGATAATTTCTGTTATTTATTCTTCTGGTAATCACCTTTTTAATTGTAAGTAATATGTTTACAATTTCCTATCTATCAACATCAAGCCTATCTTTTTACACTCTACTACAAGAGATGAGATAGGTAGCTGACCTGCATAATCTTCTCTTCCCACTTGCCCATTACTTCCAATCTTTGTTAGATTTATTTTTATTGTTTTTCCTTTTTATCACTCTTATAAATCGGAATACTGTGTTACAATGTAATCTGAACCATCAAGTTTACATAGTATATTTTTACTTCTCTTTATATGAAATGCTACAACTAGCACTGCTGTATCTCTCCAACCTCTCCGCCCCTCTTCCTCTCAGCTCCTGAATGACATCATTTCTTTCACAATGTCAGTATTTATAACATTTACATTTCATTACATGGCTATAATTCTTTCATACTCTGTCTTTGATTCTGAAAAACAAAAGCTCATAAACACTTTTTATTACAATGTAGTGATGTAAATATTACCTGCTGAATAACAGTATTATTGGACTTACAGAGGACACAAAATCAGCTTTCTCTAAAACTTACTCGTTCTAAGGAGATTAGTTTAATCACTTTTTAAATATTGTATTAACTGCATAAAGCCAGGTAACCTTTTAATTTCCTTCACATCTAGACCACAAGTTATATTGCTGAATTTTTTCCATAACATTTTTCATTTCTATTGTTGACTGAAGCATGTAAGACTTTCTTCACCACATCTCCGAGATCAAGTTGTTTTGTTCTACTAATTATTAAATAGTGAATTTTAGATTGATTGCACTCTAAATCTGTTGTAAAATGTCATCCAAAGATTTGTTTTTAAGACACTGCTGGATGAGATATGTAGTATCTTCACTGTAAATTGTAAAGAAAAACCCAAACAAACAAAAACCACTCTTCATAGATTTGTTTGGCTGTGTTTACTTATTTTTCAATTTCGGTTGTTAATTTGTTGTCTTTTTCCTCCCTGGAGAATTAGGCTTGAGATCACAAAGGACCAGAAGATGGGTGGGATGGTGTCTGTCATTACAACACTGAATGAGAAACACTATTTTATATTCTAGAATTGGTCCGCAAACAAAAACCCCAGCTGCCCAAGGAGAGCTACTGGGGAGAAGTGTACCAGGGTACTGAACAGACTGTTTTTAGAAGACAGCTCCCTGTCTAATTTCCAGACTGGCGTAGAAACTGAGCCCCTTAGCGGTGGTGAAATCTCTTTGTATCTACCTTTCTGTATAGAAAATGACAAATGTTTCAAATGCCAAAATTTTGCGAGCTAATAGTTGAAATTTTGAGAATTGCTCCAGTCATTTTCTGATTATAGCTCAGAAAGCTCTCAGATTCTAGCAACAGTTATTATTGTCTAAATTTTTTATGTATTTCATGAGATACACCTTTTCCGAGTTGTCACAGATATATTATGATAATTTAGGAGAAACATGTTAAGGGTTGCTAACCCCACACCATTTCCCCATTTTTAAATGTTTCCATTTTTAAAAGTATTTTTGATGTATATAAAAATATTATGTATATCTTCAAATTTTGAAGGGGTGTTATTCTTCTCTGGTATGAGGTGAATAACTGTGAATGAGGTCTTTTATCATGAAGACTGCAAGGTCAGTCATGGCTCATCCCTCTAATGATAATGTCCAGTAGCAAAACACTGTCTACAAAGGAGAATTTCATGCTTTTATATTTCCACTTAAATTAAAAGTAGAACTGTACCTAAGGCTAGAATCTATTATCTAAGAAGAACTACCAAAGTAAAGAAATGGCAGGTATTAAAAATAACTTGTGTGCAAAATGATGTTTGAAGTTTATGGCAAAGTTTATAGCAGTGATGCTCCTTGATTTGGGGACTTTATATATACTGCCTATTGCATTTAAAAGTTTTTAATGCATTCTAATATGTAGAAAATGTTTTTAAAGTGTTATACTTTTTACTAATTTGTGTATGAGCATTTATTCCCTGCAATGCTACACTGTATAAACAGTTCCCAAAACATACTCAGATTTATTGGACAGAATCTGGGTTCTGCAGTAAATATGTGAAAAACTATGCTTCCTATTAGCCCATATTATATTCAGCAAAATAAACAGAAATTAACATGCAGTGCTTTTGTAATAAATGACTGTTTTCATTAATATAAATTGAGAAGACATTTATAAAACTGCCTATTAGAGTATCTGTAAGAGAGCTGGTGCTTAATAACTGCCTTACCTTATGCTACTATAATGAAAAGAAGAAACACTTTCAATCAGAGCAATAAAATTTTGCACCAGGAAAAGAACTTTGTTTCATTCAATCAGAGTTTTTAGCTTCAGGCAAAGTAAACATAGCAATAAATCTTTATTTAGTTCATCCATCTGCAAAAACAGTATTATGTACTTAAAAGTTCTTAGAAGGAAATCTGTAATGACTTAACAGAATGCAGCACGTTTTCTGGGCTGAATCCATAAGTAATAAGTAATAAACTGCAGGAATTTATAGAGTTTGAAATTACACACCAAACTTTTCTTGAGTTAAAAGTTGCATAGAACAGCAGTAACCTATCATTTATATTTTACTATTTACAACCTAAATATTCTATGCTACATTTGGTAGTTACACATTATCCTTCTACTGAAACTCTTCACTCCACTAAATTATAACAGTTCTCCAAAACAAACTGAAGTGTGATAATGAGTTTGTTATTTGTATCTTACAGTTCAATAGCTGTGGAATAAAAATAAGAAGGATTTCTTGTTTGCTTAAGGTAGATTTTTAGACTATACAAAAATACTTTTGTGAAATTTAAGACCATTTATTTGAATTGCATGGATAGAAACACAATTTAAACGTAAATTTTCTTAAGGTAAATGGTCAGTATTTTTTCAAGCATGTAATGAGATTGCACTTCTGTCCTCATTTTATGATTAATACATAAGTTAGTTTTAAACATTTAAACTAAATATACAATTTGCTTGTTTATAACTAAACAGTTCAGTAGCTGTTTTTAAGTCAAGGATATTTTTCAAGTAACACATCTAAATGTTTCAGAGAATTCAAATTCTGGATTGTGGATGAAGCCTCATTTGAATTCAAAGAAAAGGGATTTTCAATTTATAAGGGAGATTATTCTTTTCCATTTTATTTCTGACAAAGCAGGAGCAATAACTTTTTTGAAGCAAAATTAGTGCTTTAAACTAAGAAGTTTTAACTACAGAAATGATTAATCAATTAATATTTGGATATGCTAAAAAGTACTCAATAATTTAACATGACAGTGTGCCACTCTGGCATATTGATTATTTTGAATTAAAGTTATTTAAGAAACAGCTGGTACAAGAAGGACACTCTGACCTTCCTTTATCCCCCTGAAAGCAGGAAATAAATCTCCCTTGTGAAAGATACCCTCCCTATACCAGAAGGGTAGAAGGCATCCTTATCACCAGGGACAGGGAATTTAGGGCTGAGAAGGCTATATAAATAAACATGTTACTTCTTCACTAATTTACTATCCCGAGCCCAAACTTTTGTCTTGTCAATTATTCACAAATTTAGTGTTTCTTTGTCTAAAAGGTATACAAGCCACCTGCTTTGGTTACTTCTTTGAGTCTCATATATTTGGGGGTCCCGTACATATGAAATTAAATTTGTTTTTCTCTTGTTAATGTTTTATGTCAATTTAATTGTTAGACCAATCAAAGAACCTTGCTGAGAAGAAAGGAAAAGTTTTTCTCCCCTACAAATATCACAATGTATACTACTTATAAATTTGTGGTTTGGAAACGATAATAATATTATATTTTATACAACTTTCCTTTTAAAAAGGTGTTATTTTCTACCAATTTTAAAGGCAAAGAGCTACAAATGGTCCTGTTGTTCTATCTGTTCCTATTAGCAATAATATTTTTGGAAATGGAGAATAGCATGGGGTGTGGCATTTCACTGTATGTAATAAAGTGTGCAGTTTTAGACCTATATCTCCTCCATTTTTTCATATTTAAAATATCTGAAAACCTGGTTTTTAAAGTTCCCTTCTTAAAATATCAGAAAGAGAAATGCTTCTCGACTTTATGGATAGGGTCAGAACAGCCCAGAATCACCCTTCATTTTTGAAAATTGTTTAAAGGAATCAGCAACTCTAGTATTTTTAACTTGTCTCAGATTCAGAATCATAAAAAGTTACTATGAGGAAAACAGGAAGGACATTTTAGATAGGAAGCTCTCTTTCGATTTTCTTACCACCAGTAGCAACTTCACTAATAAAGGTTTTTCCATCTTTATGACTATAACCCTTAAATTTACTTTTGCTCCTTATTCAGTACAGTTCTATGCACTCCATGCACCTTTCCTCCCGCATCCTCCTACCCACACCTGGGTATCACTGCCTAGGGAAGTAGCCATACAGAAATGGCATCAGATTTTATTACAGTGTGAAAAATCTCGTCACAATCATGGTTACAGAGGTCAGCTCTGAACAGCTGTATCATTAACTTCTCCATCTGGCTTTTTGCAATATTTGGGTTGCTGTCATTTCTCAGTTGCAAGTAGATCCAATGCTTGATAGAGTGTTCATCTTTCCAGAGCTACCTCAATTTATATTTTAATGAAATACTTCGAAGTAAAAAGTAGAAGTTTCTCAAATGACAGTTTCTAGTAACCCAAGACCGTAGCTACACTCCATGTACTGGAAAACTAGAAATCACCTGAGTTTAACTGTATCCATCTTTTGTCTCCCTCTCAACTCATTCTTTATTCTCTTACAATTCTTCTTGTGATAATCTATCTCCATTTACAGAAGCCTGGTTTTCACCTACATCAAATGCTTTTTAATATTTCTGACACATAATATATCTCCATGCATTATGAATTTATATTTAAAACACATACAATTGTATGAACAAACTATATAACAAACACAAAATACTTATTTTTGTAATACAAAGGATACATAGAATGTAAACAATTGGAAAGATATGCTGTATATTACTGTTGAAAATTCCACAAATTTCTACCCTTGATAGCATCCTTCACCAACATGACATCTTAAGAATATTCTGGGCCTGCTGAATAAAGGTGCCCTCTATGTAGAGCTGGATGAACTCCAGGTAGTTTATATGCTGTTGTTGGCAGAGTATATAGATTTATACATCATCCCTTATTTTGACAGTGTGCTAATATGGAGTTGAGCCAACATACAGACCTTGCACTGTACATGTGGCTCTGCCCCTTGAGGGGCTGGGACACCCTACACCACTGTGCTTGTACCTCAGACAATAAAAATATGCAAGAGAGAAGACTGTAAAAGTTGTAAGCTTTATTCAGGAATATTTCACAGCAGACTATAAATTCTATATTTGAGTTTCCTATTTGAGTGGTTTGAGGTC